>NW_024060641.1:45000-92500 GCF_016432855.1 Salvelinus namaycush | reverse complement strand
CAGGAAGTAGTTGGTTGATCGCTAGCTACTGTTTTTCTTACAATCCAAAATGTAACCATCTTCCATCCTTTGTCATCCTGTCTTTCATAGCCCTTTATTCTGGCACCATGTGGTAGTTGAACTTTCCTTTAGCTTTATGACTATGTCCATGTCGTTGTTTAGACGTTTAAATGACTTTATACAACATAAAAACGATTGTTAACCCAAAATTGTATTGTGCTTAGCCTAGCCTTTTGCTAGTCCCATTGACATGTAGCTAGGTAGCCTCTTTTTTTTCATCATGCTAGCTAATAAGTACGTGTGTTTGAGAAATGTGGCTACGACATAAAAAGATACAGCAGTAATGTGTGGGCAGTATGTAGTAATTCAATAGGGATTGAGTGGGACTACAGCAGTAATGTGTGGGCAGTATGTAGTAATTCAATAGGGTTTGAGTGGGAATACAGCAGTAATGTGTGGGCAGTATGTAGTAATTCAATAGGGATTGAGTGGGACTACAGCAGTAATGTGTGGGCAGTATGTAGTAATTCAATAGGGATTGAGTGGGAATACAGCAGTAATGTGTGGGCAGTATGTAGTAATTCAATAGGGATTGAGTGGGAATACAGCAGTAATGTGTGAGCAGTATGTAGTAATTCAATAGGGATTGAGTGGGAATACAGCAGTAATGTGTGAGCAGTATGTAGTAATGCAATAGGGATTGAGTGGGAATACAGCAGTAATGTGTGAGCAGTATGTAGTAATTCAATAGGGATTGAGTGGGAATACAGCAGTAATGTGTGAGCAGTATGTAGTAATTCAATAGGGATTGAGTGGGAATACAGCAGTAATGTGTGAGCAGTATGTAGTAATGCAATAGGGATTGAGTGGGAATACAGCAGTAATGTGTGAGCAGTATGTAGTAATTCAATAGGGATTGAGTGGGAATACAGCAGTAATGTGTAGGCAGTATGTAGTAATTCAATAGGGATTGAGTGGGAATACAGCAGTAATGTGTGGGCAGTACGTAGTAATTCAATAGGGACTGAGTGGGAATACAGCAGTAATGTGTGGGCAGTATGTAGTAATTCAATAGGGATTGAGTGGGAATACAGCAGTAATGTGTGGGCAGTATGTAGTAATGCAATAGGGATTGAGTGGGAATACAGCAGTAATGTGTGGGCAGTATGTAGTAATTCAATAGGAATTGAGTGGGAATACAGCAGTAATGTGTGAGCAGTATGTAGTAATTCAATAGGGATTGAGTGGGAATACAGCAGTAATGTGTGAGCAGTATGTAGTAATTCAATAGGGATTGAGTGGGAATACAGCAGTAATGTGTGGGCAGTATGTAGTAATTCAATAGGGACTGAGTGGGAATACAGCAGTAATGTGTAGGCAGTATGTAGTAATTCAATAGGGATTGAGTGGGAATACAGCAGTAATGTGTGGGCAGTATGTAGTAATTCAATAGGGACTGAGTGGGAATACAGCAGTAATGTGTGGGCAGTATGTAGTAATTCAATAGGGATTGAGTGGGAATACAGCAGTAATGTGTGGGCAGTATGTAGTAATGCAATAGGGATTGAGTGGGAATACAGCAGTAATGTGTGGGCAGTATGTAGTAATTCAATAGGGATTGAGTGGGACTACAGCAGTAATGTGTGAGCAGTATGTAGTAATTCAATAGGGATTGAGTGGGAATACAGCAGTAATGTGTGAGCAGTATGTAGTAATGCAATAGGGATTGAGTGGGAATACAGCAGTAATGTGTGAGCAGTATGTAGTAATTCAATAGGGATTGAGTGGGAATACAGCAGTAATGTGTGGGCAGTACGTAGTAATTCAATAGGGACTGAGTGGGAATACAGCAGTAATGTGTGGGCAGTATGTAGTAATTCAATAGGGATTGAGTGGGAATACAGCAGTAATGTGTGGGCAGTATGTAGTAATGCAATAGGGATTGAGTGGGAATACAGCAGTAATGTGTGGGCAGTATGTAGTAATTCAATAGGAATTGAGTGGGAATACAGCAGTAATGTGTGAGCAGTATGTAGTAATTCAATAGGGATTGAGTGGGAATACAGCAGTAATGTGTGGGCAGTATGTAGTAATTCAATAGGGATTGAGTGGGAATACAGCAGTAATGTGTGGGCAGTATGTAGTAATTCAATAGGGACTGAGTGGGAATACAGCAGTAATGTGTGGGCAGTATGTAGTAATTCAATAGGGATTGAGTGGGAATACAGCAGTAATGTGTGGGCAGTATGTAGTAATGCAATAGGGATTGAGTGGGAATACAGCAGTAATGTGTGGGCAGTATGTAGTAATTCAATAGGGATTGAGTGGGACTACAGCAGTAATGTGTGAGCAGTATGTAGTAATTCAATAGGGATTGAGTGGGAATACAGCAGTAATGTGTGAGCAGTATGTAGTAATGCAATAGGGATTGAGTGGGAATACAGCAGTAATGTGTGAGCAGTATGTAGTAATTCAATAGGGATTGAGTGGGAATACAGCAGTAATGTGTAGGCAGTATGTAGTAATTCAATAGGGATTGAGTGGGAATACAGCAGTAATGTGTGGGCAGTACGTAGTAATTCAATAGGGACTGAGTGGGAATACAGCAGTAATGTGTGGGCAGTACGTAGTAATTCAATAGGGATTGAGTGGGAATACAGCAGTAATGTGTGGGCAGTATGTAGTAATGCAATAGGGATTGAGTGGGAATACAGCAGTAATGTGTGGGCAGTATGTAGTAATTCAATAGGAATTGAGTGGGAATACAGCAGTAATGTGTGAGCAGTATGTAGTAATTCAATAGGGATTGAGTGGGAATACAGCAGTAATGTGTAGGCAGTATGTAGTAATTCAATAGGGATTGAGTGGGAATACAGCAGTAATGTGTAGGCAGTATGTAGTAATTCAATAGGGATTGAGTGGGAATACAGCAGTAATGTGTGGGCAGTATGTAGTAATTCAATAGGGATTGAGTGGGAATACAGCAGTAATGTGTGGGCAGTATGTAGTAATTCAATAGGGACTGAGTGGGAATACAGTAGTAATGTGTAGGCAGTATGTAGTAATTCAATAGGGATTGAGTGGGAATACAGCAGTAATGTGTAGGCAGTATGTAGTAATTCAATAGGGATTGAGTGGGAATACAGCAGTAATGTGTAGGCAGTATGTAGTAATGCAATAGGGATTGAGTGGGAATACAGTAGTAATGTGTAGGCAGTATGTAGTAATTCAATAGGGATTGAGTGGGAATACAGTAGTAATGTGTAGGCAGTATGTAGTAATTCAATAGGGATTGAGTGGGAATACAGCAGTAATGTGTAGGCAGTATGTAGTAATTCAATAGGGATTGAGTGGGAATACAGCAGTAATGTGTAGGCAGTATGTAGTAATTCAATAGGGATTGAGTGGGAATACAGCAGTAATGTGTAGGCAGTATGTAGTAATTCAATAGGGATTGAGTGGGAATACAGCAGTAATGTGTGAGCATTATGGAGTAATTCAATAGGGATTGTTTCAGATTCCGAGTGTTTAATGGTCACATGTACAGGGTTGCACGTGTGATTTCAGGGTACAGTGAAAATCTTAGGCTGCGAGCTCCAACATGCAGGACGAGCTATATAAATGAATGAACATGGTAATAAACACAGCAATATAAATAACACTATACACATCACAACTGTAGCAGTGATGAAGAAATACTGGTCCATTGGGGTGAAGGCAGAGTAAAGACCGTTGATGGGGTGTGGGGGGATGACTATAGGGGGAACAGCAGGCAGACTAAAGGACCATTGAGGGGGAGGGGGGATGGCTATCGGGGGAGCAGCAGGCATACTAAAGGACCATTGAGGGGGAGGGGGGAATGATCATAGGGGGAACAGCAGGCAGACTAAAGGACCATTGAGTGGGAGGGGGGAATGATCATAGGGGGAACAGCAGGCAGACTAAAGGAGCATTGAAGGGGAGGGGGGAATGATCATAGGGGGAACAGCAGGCATACTAAAGGACCATTGAGGGGGAGGGGGGATGACTATAGGGGGAAGAGCAGGCAGACTAAAGGACCATTGAGTGGGAGGGGGGAATGATCATAGGGGGAACAGCAGGCAGACTAAAGGACCATTGAAGGGGAGGGGGGAATGATCATAGGGGGAACAGCAGGCATACTAAAGGCCCATTGAGGGGGAGGGGGGATGACTATAGAGGGAACAGCATGCAGACTAAAGGACCATTGAAGGGGAGGGGGGAATGATCATAGGGGGAACAGCAGGCATACTAAAGGACCATTGAGGGGGAGGGGGGATGACTATAGAGGGAACAGCATGCAGACTAAAGGACCATTGAGGGGGAGGGGGAATGACCATAGGGGGAACAGCATGACCATCGAGGGGATGTGGGGGCCAAGTGAAATCAAAAAAACTATATTAACATATTAACAACAGCAACAGTAATGAATGTCGTTGGGGTGGGGGAAGAGGTGTGTGCATGTGTGTGGGGGGAATGTCCATAGGAGGAGCAGCATTTAAGGTAAGTGACCGTTGAGGAGGTGTGTGGGGGATATTATTAATAAGGGGAGTAGTAGTGGTGGTTATTCAGCAGCCTGGTTGACTGGGGCCCCTAATGATATTCTTGGCCTTCCGGTAACTAATGGTGATATTGGCGTCCCGTAGGTCAGGCAGTGTACACCCAATGGTGCGTTCGGCTGCAGATATCACCATCTGAAGCACATTCTGGTCCGCATCGTTGGAGGTGCCGTACCAGGCTGTGATGCAGCCCGACAGGAGGCTCTCGATGGTGCTTCTGTAGAACACTGTGATGCAGTCCGACAGTATGCTCTCGATGGTGCTCCTGTAGAACACTGTGATGCAGCCCGACAGGATGCTCTCAATGGTGCTTCTGTAGAACACTGTGATGCAGTCCGACAGGATGCTCTCAATGATGCTCCTGTAGAACACTGTGATGCAGCCCGACAGTATGCTCTCGATGGTGCTCCTGTAGAACACTGTGATGCAGCCCGACAGTATGCTCTCGATGGTGCTCCTGTAGAACACTGTGATGCAGCCCGACAGGATGCTCTCAATGGTGCTTCTGTAGAACACTGTGATGCAGCCTGACAGTATGCTCTCGATGGTGCTCCTGTAGAACACTGTGATGCAGCCTGACAGGAGGCTCTCGACGGTGCTCCTGTAGAACACTGTGATGCAGCCCGACAGGATGCTCTCGATGGTGCTCCTGTAGAACACTGTGATGCAGCCCGACAGGATGCTCTCAATGGCGCTTCTGTAGAACACTGTGATGCAGCCAGACAGGATGCTCTCGATGGTGCTCCTGTAGAACACTGTGATGCAGCCCGACAGTATGCTCTCAATGGTGCTTCTGTAGAACACTGTGATGCAGCCCGACAGGATGCTCTCAATGGCGCTTCTGTAGAACACTGTGATGCAGCCAGACAGGATGCTCTCGATGGTGCTCCTGTAGAACACTGTGATGCAGCCCGACAGTATGCTCTCAATGGTGCTTCTGTAGAACACTGTGATGCAGCCCGACAGTATGCTCTCAATGGTGCTTCTGTAGAACACTGTGATGCAGCCCGACAGGATGCTCTCAATGATGCTCCTGTAGAACACTGTGAGGGCCCTCGGGGACAGGCCGTATTTCTTCAGCATCCTGAGGTTGAAGAGTCGCTGTTGTGCCTTCTTCACTAAGGTGTTCGTGTGGTTAGACCATTTCAGCTTCTCTGAGGAATTTGAAGATACTGACCGTCTCCACGGCAGCCCCGTTGATGAGGATGGGGGCGAGTCCAGCATGGTTCGTCCTGAAGTCCACAATCATCTCCTTTGTTTTGCTAATGTTGAAGGAGAGGTTGTCTACCTGGCAGCACGCCTTCAGAATGCCTAACTCCTCCCTGTAGTCTGGTCATTGTTGGTAATCAGGTCTACTACTATCGTGTCTTCAGTGAACTTGATGATGGAATTGGAACTGTGTGAGGCCACGCAGTTGTGGGTATAGAGTGAGTACAGGAATGGATTTGAGGACGCACCTTCACCACCTCGGGGCGGCAAGTCAAGAAGTCCAGGACCCAATTGCGTAGGGAGGAGTTCAGACCCAGGACCGTGAGCTTTCTAATGAGCTGATAGGACACTATGATATTGAAGGCTGAGCTATATTCAATGAACAGCATCTTCACATATGCAATCTTTTTGTCCAGGTGGGTGAGGGCAGTGTTCAGTGCAATGGTGATTGTGTCCTCCGTGGATCTATCAGGGCAGTAGGAGAATTGGAGAGGGTTGAGTGTGTCGGGGAAGGAGGAGGTGATATGGTCTTTCGAAGCACTTCTTGATGACTGAAGTGAGGGTTACTGGTTGGTAGTCATTCAGTTCAGTTACTTTCCCTTTCTTGGGAAAGGTGATGATAGTGGACATCTTGAAGCAGTTGGGTATAGAGGCCTGAGCTAGAGAGAGATTGACAGCCAGCTGGTCTGCACATGCTCAGAGGACACGGCTAGGTGTGCCGTCTGGGCCCGGCAGGCTTGCGAGGGTTAACACGTTTGAATGACTTTACGTTCTCAGGGGAGACTGAGAGTATGTAGCCCACGTTGTCATCAGGGGCTCTCTACAAATCTCTACGAATCGTGAGAAAAAAAGGTGTTAATCTCCCATCCAGTAGGGTGGCGTTGGTGACCGAGATGTGGTTGGCTTTCTTTTTTGTAATCCGTGATCATTACGAGCCCCTGCCACATACGCCTCATATCTGACCCGCTCAATTGCTCCTCCACTTTGTCCCTATACTTGTGTTTCGCCGTCTTGATCGATCTGCGTAGGTAGTATTTGTACTGTTTAACCAAACAGTTGTCCCCGGTCACCTTACACTAAGCAGCATCTCTCTCTTTCAGTTCTCTCTTTCAGTTCTTCGGGAACGTGTTGTAAGACACTATTGGCATTATGTCTTCTATGTATTCTATAAAATAATAATAATATATAATATATATATATAATAATAATAATATATTCTATATTTTTTTATAAATCCGGTGACTGAGTCGGCGTATTCATTAATGTTATCTCCAAGGAGACCCAGAACATATTCCAGTCCACGTGATCAAAATAGTCTTGGAGCGTGAATTCTGATTGGTCGGACCAACGCTGTACAGACCTGGCCACCGGAACTTCCCTCTTGTGTTTTTTGTTTGTAGGCGGTGAGAAACAAGATGGAGTCGTGATTGGATTTGTCAAAAGGAGGACGGGAGAGGGTTTTATACCAGTGCCGAAAAAGCGTGTAAAAGTGGTCAAGAGTAGAATTTCCACGAGTAAGACAGTCGATGTGTTGGTAATAATTTGGGAGCACGGTCCGCAAATTACTTTTACAAATGACTTACTTAATCTCCCTAAGACTATATCTGTCTCTCCGTCGACGTCTTCGGTAGGACTCCCAAGCAGCTTGCCACCTCGCCGAAGAACCTAGTCCATTTTTCCGCCATTTCAGGGAATTTGGGGAGGTACCCAGAGATTCGTAATCTAATAGTTCTACATATTATATGTAGATTATATATGTTCTGTATTTAGTAATGAAATCAAACTGATTAATTGATTTTTTTTTTCAAAAACACACTAAATCCCCCCCCCCAAAAAATGTAGAAATTTGCAATGTTTTATCGGAGCTCGAGGCGAGGCACCCTCTGTTGACGCCATCTCAACCACATCAACCATTAATAGGCATACAGCCGTAATATGTATTGACGGCGAGGAAATATAACCACTTCTCACTGAGGCCCTCCGGACTTCGTTGAACACCGAATGCATTCCCCGGGCCTATATGAGTTGGACACCTTGCTCTAGGTCAACTGAGGACTTGGGGATGCGTGAGAAACACAATTCAATTGTTTTCAGACTCTCAGGGACATTACCAGGCTCCTGGCAAGACCAACGTCTCAGTTTAAACAACACAGACAATGGTCTAGTTCTACCCAGCCAGGAGAAAGACAGGGTCTGTGTCCCAAATGGTTCTCTGTTCCCTACATAGTGTACCACTTTTGACCACTGGTAGTGCACTATATAGGGGACAGGGTGCCATTTGGGACATCCCCATGGACTTTTTAATCTCCTTGACACACAGACCACATCCTGTCAATAGAGGTATTAACAAACAGTCAGGGATCAGGGAATAGGGAAATCCCTTGAACACACACACACACACACACACACACACACACACACACACACACACACACACACACACACACACACACACACACACACACACACACACACACACACACACACACACACACACACGACACACACACGCACGCACGCACGAACACACACACGCACGCACGAACACACACACAACGCTCACACACGCACACGCACGTACACACACACATAAGCACGCACACCTGCCTTGGCTCCATTTGACTCGGTCAGTTCTTTTATTCCATCCTGTCATTCTGTTCGGCAGCTGTGCAAACACTTAGGGAAATTTGAGGAGTGAACAAACATCATTACGCTGGATAATAAGAAGAGCGTGACAGCACAAAGCTAATTGGAGCATCTGGCTTTTAAAGCAAGACATTTGACAAGAACATTTAAAAAAAAGTATGTAGACTGCATGTCAATATGTTGCTCAGAGTGAGAAGACATGGTTAAACACAAACATGCATGGTGCTACAGAGGACAGCCCAGTACTGGTGCCCAGCTGCCTGCCATCCAGGACCTCTATATCAGGTGATGTAAAAGGAAGACCCATCCACCCAAGAAATATACTTTTCTCTCTGCTTCCTCACGGCGTTACCGGAGCATCAAGACCGACACCATGAGGCTCCTGAACAGCTTCTATCCCCATAAGACTGCTACAGCACCTTGCAAAAGTATTCATCCCCCTTGGCCTTTTTCCTATTTTGTTGCATTACAACCTGTAATTTAAACAGATTTTAATTTGTATTTCATATAATGGACAAACACAAAATAGTCACCAAATTGGTGAAGTGAAATTAAAAAACTGTATTATTTCAACAACAAAAATAGAAAAAAAGGGTTTGTGCATATATATTCACCCCCTTCGCTATGAAGCCCCTAAATAAGATCTGGTAAAAAACCAATTACCTTCAGAAGTCACATAATTAGTTAAATAAAGTCTAAGTGCAATCTAAGTGTCACATGATCTGTCACATAATCTCAGTATATATACACCTGTTCTGAAATGCCCCAGAGTCTGCAACACCACTAAGCAAGGGGAACCACCAAGCAAGCAGCACCATGAAGACCAAGGAGCTCTCCAAACAGGTCAGGGACAAAGTTGTGGAGAAGTACAGATCAGGGTTGGGTTATAAAAAAATATCTGAAACTTTGAACATCCCACAGAGCACCATTAAATTCATTATAAAAAAAAATGGAAAGAATATGGCACCACAACAAACCTGCCAAGAGAGGGCCGCCCACCAAAACTCACAGACCAGGCATGGAGGGCATTAATCAGAGGCAACAAAAGAGACCAAAGATAATTCTGAAGGAACTGCTAAGCTCTATAGCGGAGATTGGAGTAGCTGTCCATAGGACCACTTTAAGCCGTACACTCCACGGAGCTGGGCTTTACGGAAGAGTGACCAGAAAAAAGCCATTGCAAAATAAAAAAATAAGCTAACACGTTTGGTGTTTGCCAAAAGGCATGTGGGTGACTCTCCAAACATATGGAAGAAGGTACTCTGGTCAGATGAGAATAAAATTTAACTTTTTGTCCATCAAGGAAAATGCTATGTCTGACGTAAACCCAACACCTCTCATCACCCCGAGAACACCATCCCCACAGTGAAGCATGGCGGTGATAGTATCATGCTGTTGGGATGTTTTTCATTGGCAGGGACTGGGAAACTGGTCAGAATTGAAGGAATGATAGATGGCGCTAAATACAGGGAAATTCTTTTGGGAAACCTGTTTCAGTCTTCCAGAGATTTGAGACTGGGATGGAGGTTCATCTTCCATCAGGAAATGACCCTAAGCATACTGCTATAGCAACACTCGAGTGGTTTAAGGCGAAACATTTAAATGTCTTGGAATGGCTTAGTCAAAGCCCAGACCTCAATCCAATTGAGAATAGATTCCTGTACACCAGCGGAACCCATCCAACTTGAAGGAGCTGGAGCAGTTTTGCCCTGAAGAATGGAGAAAAATCCCAGTGGCTAAATGTGCCAAGCTTATAGAGACATACCCCAAGAGACTTGCAGCTGCAATTGCTGCAAAAGGTGGCTCTAACAAAGTATTGACTTTGGGTAGCTGAATAGTTATGCACGCTCAAGTTATCTGTTATTTTGTCTTTTTTCTTGTTTGTTTCACACAAAAAAATTGGAATCTTAAAGTGGCAGGCATGTTGCGTAAATCAAATGATACAAACCCCCCCAAAATAATTTTTAATTCCAGGTTGTAAGGCAACAAAATAGGAAAAATGCTAAGGTGAATACTTTCGCAAGCCACTGTAAATAGATAACAAAATGGCTACAAAGACTATATGAGTTGACCCTTGTATTATTTTTTGCACTGTCTCTATGCACACTCACTTACACCCCTAACCATAACCTAACCATAGCTCCTAAACCTAACCCTAGCTCCTAACCCTCAAATTATACCTAGATCCTAATCCTAACCTTAACCCTAGCTCCTGAACCTAAACCTAACCCTAGCTCCAAACCCAAGCTCCTAAACCTCAAACTAAACCCTAGCTCCTAACCCTAAACCTAACTCTCGCTCCTAACCTTAACCCTAGCTCCTAGTCCTAACCCTAACCCTAGCTCCTAACCCTAAACCTAACCCTAGCTCCTAACCCTAACCCTAGCTCCTAGTCCTAACCCTAACCCAGCTCCTAAACCTAACCCTAGCTCCTAACCCTAAAACTAACCGTAGCTCCTAAACCTAACCCTAGCTCCTAACCCTAAATCTAGCTCCTAACCCTAAAGTAGCGAGGCTATATACAGTAGCGAGGCTATATACAGTAGCGAGGCTATATACAGTAGCGAGGCTATAACAGTAGAGAGGCTATAACAGTAGAGAGGCTATATATAGTAGAGAGGCTATAACAGTAGCGAGGCTATAAACAGTAGCGAGGCTATATACAGTAGAGAGGCTATCTACAGTAGAGGCTACATACAGTAGAGGCTATATGCAGTAGAGAGGCTATAACAGTAGAGAGGCTATATACAGTAGAGAGGCTATATATAGTAGCGAGGCTATAACAGTAGCGAGGCTATAAACAGTAGAGAGGCTATATACAGTAGAGAGGCTACATACAGTAGTGAGGCTATATACATTAGAGAGGCTATATACAGTAGAGAGGCTATATACAGTAGAGAGGTTATATACAGTAGAGAGGCTATATACAGTAGCGAGGCTATAACAGTAGAGAGGCTATATACAGTAGAGAGGCTATATACAGTAGCCAGGCTATAACAGTAGAGAGGCTATAACAGTAGAGAGGCTATATACAGTAGCGAGGCTATATACAGTAGCGAGGCTATATACAGTAGAGAGGCTATATACAGTAGCGAGGCTATATACAGTAGAGAGGTTATATACAGTAGAGAGGCTACATACAGTAGTGAGGCTATATACATTAGAGAGGCTATATACAGTAGAGAGGCTATATACAGTAGAGAGGTTATATACAGTAGAGAGGCTATATACAGTAGCGAGGCTATAACAGTAGAGAGGCTATATACAGTAGAGAGGCTATATACAGTAGCGAGGCTATAACAGTAGAGAGGCTATAACAGTAGAGAGGCTATATACAGTAGCGAGGCTATATACAGTAGCGAGGCTATATACAGTAGAGAGGCTATATACAGTAGCGAGGCTATATACAGTAGCGAGGCTATATACAGTAGCGAGGCTATATACAGTAGGGAGGTTATATACAGTAGGGAGGCTGTATACAGTAGCGAGGCTATATATACAGTAGCGAGGCTATATATACAGTAGCGAGGCTACATACAGTAGCGAGGCTACAACAGTAGAGAGGCTACATACAGTAGCGAGGCTATATACAGTAGCGAGGCTATATACAGTAGCGAGGCTACATACAGGCACCAGTTAGTGAGGCTGATTGAGGTAGTATGTACATGTAGATATGGTTAAAATGACAATGCATACATGATGAACAGAGAGTAGCAGTAGCGTGAAAGAGGGGTTGGCGGGTGGTGGGTGGAGGGTGGATGGACACAATGCAGATACCTCGGTTAGCGGGAGCACTGGTTAGTCGGCCCAATCGATGTAGTATGTACTTGGATGTGTAGTTAAAGTTACTATGCATATATGATAAACAGAGAGTAGCAGCAGCGTAAAAGAGGGGTTGGGGGACACACCCTGGACCTGTATAAAGCTACTGACCCTGGACCTGTACATAGCTACTGACCCTGGACCTGTGCATAGCTACTGACCCTGGACCTGTACATAGCTACTGACCCTGGACCTGTACATAGCTACTGACCCTGGACCTGTACATAGCTACTGACCCTGGACCTGTACATAGCTACTGACCCTGGACCTGTACATAGCTACTGACCCTGGACCTGTACATAGCTACTGACCCTGGACCTGTACATAGCTACTGACCCTGGACCTGTACATAGCTACTGACCCTGGACCTGTACATAGCTTACTTCCTTCTCATGTTCTTCATATTTGTTTTTGTTCAAATTGATTTTAATTATTATTATTTTTTTATATTCTGATATCGTTTACTGCATTGTCGGAAAAGAGCAAGCAGGAAAGGCACTTGGCTGTACTTGTGTGTGTGGCAATAACAACTTAAAACACACACACACACACACACAGACACACACATCATAACTACAACTCAAGGCACATACATTTTATGGCTGCATCCCGCTAACGACATCGATATGACAACAGCCAGTGAAAGTGCAGGGCGCCAAATTCAAACAACAGAAATCTCATAATTAAAATTCCTCAAATATACATGTGTCTTATATCATTTTAAAGGTAATCTTGTTGTTAATCCCACCAAAGTGTCCAATTTCAAATATGCTTTTCAGCGAAAGCACTACAAATGATTATGTTAGGTCACCACCAAACCACAATAAGCACAGCCATTTTTCCAGCTAAATATAGCAGTCACAAAAAGCAGAAATAGAGACAAAATTAACCACTAACCTTTGATGATCTTCATCAGATGACACTCATAGGACTTCATGTTACACAATACGTGCATGTTTTGTTTGATAAAGTTCATATTCATATCAAAAAATCTGAGTTTACATTGGTGCGTTACATTCACTAGTTCCAAAAACATCAAGTGATTTTGCATAGCCACATCGTTTCAACAGAAATACTCATCATAAATGTAGATGATAATACACATGGAATTATAGATATACCTCTCCTTAATGCAACCGCTGTGTCAGATTTCAAAAAAACTTTACGGAAAAAGCAAATCATGCAATAATCTGAGACGGCGCTAAGAACAATAGCCAAATTAGCCGCCATGTTGGAGTCAACAGAAACCAGAAACCAGAAAATGCATGATAAATGTTTACTTACCTTTGATGAACTTCATCAGAATGCAGTCCTAGGAATCCCAGGTCCACATTAAATGCTTGATTTGTTCGATAATGTCCGTTATTTATGTCCAATTAGCTACTTTGTTTAGCGCGTTTGGTAAACAATTCCAAAGTCACAAAGCGCGTCCACTATAACGTGACGAAATGTCCAAAAGTTCAATAACAGTCAGTAGAAACATGTCAAACGATGTATTGAATCAATCTTTAGAATGTTGTTAACATACATCTTGAATAACGTTCCAACCGGAGAATTAGATTGACTTCAGTTGAGCGATGGAACGGAGCTGCCTATCACGTGAACGCGCGTGTTCATTGCGTGGTCACCTCATGGCAGTGGTTACTCATTCCTGTCTCCTTCGGCCCCCCTTCACATTAGAGCCATCAGACAAAGTTCTATTGACTGTTGACGTCTAGTGGAAGCCGTAGGAAGTGAAAACTCATATCTCGCTGTAATTTCAATGAGAGTTTGGTTGAAAATCTGCCACCTCAGAAGAAATCCAAACAGGAAGTGGAACTTCTCAGGTTTTTGCCTGCCATATGAGTTCTGTTATACTCACAGACATAATTCAAACAGTTTTAGAAACTTCAGAGTGTTTTCTATCCAATACTAATAATACTATGCAAATATTAGCAACTATGACTGAGGAGCAGGCCGTTTACTCTGGGCACCTCTGTGCACCTTTCATCCAAGATACTCAATACTGCCCCTGCAGCCATAAGAAGTTAAGAATGCCAGGATATTTTAGGGTGTCGAGGGATAGAAAATGTTATCTATAGTTTATCTTTAGTTTGGAAGGACATCAGCTCCTACAAGAGCAGTAATTAGATGTTAGTAGCTGTTGGTGTTGTCTTGTAGAATGGTTGATTCAATAGTATCTGTTAGTGTTGTATACCTAGGACAGTTGATTCAATAGTATATGTTAGTGTTGTCTACCTAGGACAGTTGATTCAATAGTATATGTTAGTGTTGTCTACCTAGGACAGTTGATTCAATAGTATATGTTGGTATTGTCTACCTAAGACAGTTGATTCATAAGTAGCTGTTGGTATTGTCTACTTAGGACAGTTGATTCAATAGTATCTGTTGGTTTTGTCTACCTAAGACAGTTGATTCATAAGTAGCTGTTGGTATTGTCTACCTAGGACAGTTGATTCAATAGTATATGTTGGTTTTGTCTACCTAGGACAGTTGATTCAATAGTATCTGTTAGTGTTGTCTACCTAGGACAGTTGATTCAATAGTATCTGTTGGTATTGTCTACTTAGGACAGTTGATTCAATAGTATCTGTTGGTTTTGTCTACCTAAGACAGTTGATTCATAAGTAGCTGTTGGTATTGTCTACTTAGGACAGTTGATTCAATAGTATCTGTTGGTTTTGTCTACCTAAGACAGTTGATTCAATAGTATATGTTGGTTTTGTCTTGTAGGACAGTTGATTCAATAGTAGTTGCTTGTATTGTCTTGCAGGGCAGTTGATTTAAGTGCTGACTTTTACCTAGTAGCCTACTTAATAATTTCTGTTTTAACTGTCTGATTGGTCAGTACTTGTGACTGTCGTTGTGGACTTAGTTTCAGGTCTATTTGTGTAACTGTCTTGCTAACAGAACAGGGCAACTGAGTGGTACTGGAGAAAAACTAAACTTCCCGGAGGACCTATCTTCCTTCCTCCTCCTCCTCTGTATCTGCTGCTATAGCCACGTTCTATCGTTGCAAATGTCAAGCTTCTGCCTCCAACCCTGGGACACTCTTCTCCACTTTCTCCTCCCTCCTTAATCCTCCACATCCTCCCTCTTCCCTCTCTGCGGACGACTTTGTTATTCACTTTGAAAAAAAGATTGACGACATCCACTGCTCATTCACTCAGCCTAATGAGTCCACTGGTCCCACTAAAACACAACTACACTACGTCTTAACCTCTTTCTCCCCTCTCTCTCCAGATGAAATCCGTTGACTACTGAAGTCTGGCCGTCTGACAATCTTGCCACTTGACACAATCCCCTCCTCCCTTCTCCAGACAAATCTCATTCCTCACTTCCCTCAACAACTAATCTCTGACCACTGGCTGAGTGCCCTCTGACTTCAAGATAGCCAGAGTCGCTCCCCTCCTCAAGAAACAAACACTCAACTCCTCTGACGTCAAAAACTACAGACCGGTATCCTTTCTTTCTTTTCTTTCCAAAACACTTGAGCGTGCGGTCTCTGATCAATTCCTTAACCTGTTTGGGGTGCAGCCCGACACCGGTACACTTATGACAACATCCAGCTCAAGTGCAGGGCGCGAAATTCAAAAGATATTTTTTTTAAATATTTAACTTTCACACATTAACAAGTCCAATACAGCATATGAAAGGTACACATCTTGTGAATCCAGCCAACATGTCCGATTTTTAAAATGTTTTACAGGGACGACACAATATGTAAATCTATTAGCTAACCACGTTAGCAAAAGACACCACTTTTCTTACTCCATCAGTTTTTTACTCCATCAGTAGCTATCACAAATTCGACCAAATAAAGATATAAATAGCCACTAACCAAGAAACAACTTCATCAGATGACAGTCTGATAACATATTTATTGTATAGCATATGTTTTGTTCGAAAAATTTGCATATTTCAGGTATAAATCATAGTTTACATTTCAGCTACAATCAGAAATTGCACCGAAAGCAGCCATAATATTTACAGACACCAACGTCAAATACCTAATTACTCATCATAAAACATTTCTGAAAAATACATAGTGTACAGCAATTGAAAGACAGGCATCTTGTGATTCCAGACAATATTTCCGATTTATCAAGTGTTTTACAGCGAAAACACAATATAGCGTTATATTAGCGTAGCCACAATAGCCAGAAACACTTGGGCGCCCACGACCAGTTCACATGCACGACAGATATTAGAAATAGCATCATAAAATGTTTCTTACTTTTGGTGATCTTCCGTCAGAATGTTGGACAAGGTGTCCTTTGTCCAGAACAGTCGTTGTTTGGATCTGGAACGGCAAATTTCCCTCTTGATTTAGCATGGGCACTTGCCAAGTGGCACGGATCTCTCCAACGTCAACAAAGTCAGAGAACGGAACACGGCAAAACTCCCGAAAAAATTTCAATAATCTGATTAAACTATATTGAAAAAACATACTTTACGATGATATGGTCACATGTATCAAATAAAATCTAAACCGGAGATGTTAGTCGTCCATAACGACAGCTAAACAGAAGGCAAATCCATGTCCCCTTTCGCGCGCTCCAGAAACAGGAAATGGACGGTCACGTCATACAAAGAGCTTTAATTCCACCTCAGACCAAGATAAACACGAAATTTCTTCTCTCACCGCCTCTTGACAACCAGGGGAAGGTGTATGAAGTGTACGTAGACTCTTACGTGTCATGCCCATGTATAGGCAGGAAGTTGAACAGAGCATCGATTTCTGACATTCCACTTCGTGGTCAGGAAATGTGCTGCAGAATGAGTTCTGTTTCACTCAGAGAAATAATTCAAACGGTTTTAGAAACTAGAGAGTGTTTTCTATCCAATAGTAATAATAATATGCATATTGTACGAGCAAGAATTGAGTACGAGGCCGTTTGAAATGGGCACGATTTAACTGGCTACTCAATACTGCCCCTTGCAGCCATAAGAAGTTAACCTGTTTGGGCTGCAGGGGCAGTATTGAGTAGCCGGATAAAAGGTGCCCATTTCAAATGGCCTCGTACTCAATTCTTGCTCGTACAATATGCATATTATTATTACTATTGGATAGAAAACACTCTCTAGTTTCTAAAACCGTTTGAATTATATCTGTGAGTAAAACAGAACTCCTTTTGCAGCAAACTTCCTGACAGGAAGTGGAAAATCTGAAATCGATGCTCTCTTCTAGGGGCTGCCTATTAAAGTCCTTGATATTTATTCGTTTAGATGCACTTCATACGTCTTCCACTAGATGTCGACAAGGAGTGAGAGAAGAAATTGAGTGTGTAACTTGATCTGGACTCGAATAAATGCTCTTTGTATGACGTGTCACCAGTTTCCTGTTTTCTGGAGAGCGCGTCAAGGGACCTGGATTTGCCTTCTGATAAGCTGTCGTTATGGACGACTAATATCTCCGGCTTTGATTTTATTTGATACATGTGACAATATCATCGTAAAGTATGTTTTTTCAATATAGTTTAATCAGATTATTGAAATTTTTTCGGGAGTTTTGCCGTGTTCCGTTCTCTTCCATTTGTTGACTTGGAGAGATTCGCGCCACTTGGCAAGTGTGCTTGCTAAATCGAGAGGGAAAAAGGCCGTTCTAAATCCAAACAACGATTGTTCCCGACAAAGGACCCCTTGTACAACATTCTGATGAAAGATCAGCAAAAGTAGGACCCATTTTATGATGCTATTTCATATATCTGTCGAACATGTTGTGCTAGTCGTTTGCGCCCAGCTTTTGGGTACTCTCTCGCTATACCTAAGCTGGATGTCGTAATGAAGTTATTTTTAGAATTCTAACATGGCGATTGCATTAAGAACTAGTGTATCTATCATTTCCTATACAACATGTATTTTTTAGTTATGTTTATGAATAGCTATTTGGTCAGAATATGTGTGTCAGAAAAAGTGTCAGAAAAATATCCGGACGTTGTGGGAAAAAGATGCTACGTTAGCACAATGTATAACCACTGATTTCAGCTCTAAATATGCACATTTTCGAACAAAACATAAGTGTATGTATAACCTGATGTTATAGGACTGTCATCTGATGAAGCTTATCAAGGTTAGTCAAAAATTATATATCTTTTGCTGGTTTGTTACGATCGCTAACTTTTGCTACTGGGGAAGGGCTTGTGTTTCTGGCTATTGTGGTAAGCTAATATAACGCTATATTGTGTTTTCGCTGTAAAACACTTAAGAAATCGGAAATATTGGCTGGAATCACAAGATGCCTGTCTTTCATTTGCTGTACACTATGTATTTTTCAGAAATGTTTTATGATGAGTATTTAGGTATTTGACGTTGGTGTCTGTAATTATTCTGTCTGCTTTCGGTGCAATTTCTGATTGTAGCTGCAATGTAAAGTATGATTTATACCTGAAATATGCACATTTTTCAAACAAAACATAGATTTATTGAATAACATGTTATAAGACTGTCATCTGAGGAAGTTGTTTGTTGGTTAGTTTGGTTGGTTCTTGGTTAGTTAGGTTGGCTTTGTGCATGCTACCTGTGCTGTGAAAAATGTCTGTCCTTTTTTGTATTTGGTGGTGAGCTAACATAAATATACGTGCTGTTTTCGCTGTAAAACATTTTAAAAATCGGACATGTTGGCTGGATTCACAAGATGTGTACGTTTCATTTGCTGTATTGGACTTGTTAATGTGTGAAAGTTAAATATTTCCAAAAAATATATTTTGAATTTCGCGCCCTGCACTTGAAGTGGCTGTTGTCATATTGTGGCCGGTCTCGGGCTTGCAGCCAGAAGAAGTTAATTATCTCTCTCAGAGCCATCTTGTTGACCATAACCAGTCAGGCTTAAAGGTAGCCCACTGAACTGAGACTGCTCTCCTTTGTGTCACAGGGGCTTTGCGCTCTGTCTCTCTCTCCTCTGTTCTCATCCTCCTAGATCTATATGCTGCCTTCGACACTGCAAACCACCAGATTTTACTCTCCACCCTCTCAGGGTTTGGCGTCTCAGGCTCTGCACACTCCGTGATGAATCCTACCTAGCAGGTCTCTCCTACCAGGTGACATGGAGAGGATCTGTGACTGCACCACATACTCTCACTACAGGTGTCCCCCAGGGCTCAGTTCTAGGTCCTCTTCTCTTTACAGCAAGTCACTCAGCTTCGTCATGTCCTCACATTGGATCTCTTGTCATTGATATGCGGATGACACTCAACTACTCCTCTCCTTCCCCCTTTCTGAGGTGACAGGTGGCAACATACATCTCTGCGTGCCTGGCAGACATTTGCGTGCCTGGCAGACATTTGATTGAATGTTGGCACCTCCTCCTGGGGGAAGAACTACCTGATCTAAGACCTCCCCATGACGGTTTCCCCCTCCCAGAGTGGAAAGATCATTGGACGTGACCCTGGACAAACACCCTGTCGTTCTCTATAAAAATAAAAGTCTGTGATTCACATCCTGCAGGTTCATGCTCTATCACATCCGTAGAGTACGACCTTTCCTCACACAGAAAGCGGCGCAGGTCCTAATCCAGGCACATGTCCTCTCCCGTCTGGACTTCTCCATCTCCTTGTTGACTGGGCCCCCCGATTGTGCCCTCAAACCCTTGCAACCTATCCAGAACGCTACCTGGGGTTCAACCTTCTTAAGTTCTCCCATGTCACCCTGCTCCTCCATACACTCCGCTGGCTTCCAGTCAAAACTCGCTTCTTCATCAAGACCCTGGTGCTTGACTACGGAGCAGCAAGATGAACTGCCCCTCTTTACCTTCAGGCTATGGTCCGTACATCCCAACCCGTTCAGCCACCTCTGGTCTCTTGGCCCTCCCACCCCAACGGGAGGGTAGTTCCTGCTCAGCCCAGTCAAAACTCTTCTCTGTCCTGGTACCCAAATGGTGGAACAAGCTTCCCCCTAAAGTCAGAACAGAGAAGTCCCTGCCCTTCTTTTGAAAAAGTCTGAAACCTTACCTCTTTGAACAGTATCTTAAATAACTCACGGCGCCACTGACGCCCACCCCACCCCACCCCAGCCCACCCTCCCTGTCAATGTTCTAGGTGAATGGAATGAGGCGGAGTCAGGCGCAGGACACAAGTATGAGTAAAGACACGATATTTACTCAAATTCAACAATAATCCAACAAGGATAAACATAAACAATCCAGAACACGTACACGGAACCACTTGACAAAACAACAGGGGAAGCCAGAGGGTTAAATAAGGAACATTGATTATGGAATGGAAACCAGGTGTGTAAAATGAAGACAAAACAAAACGAAAATGAAACATGGATCGGTGGTGACTAGAAAGCCGGTGACGTCGACCGCCGAACGCCGCCCGAAAAAGGAGAGGGACCAACTTCGGCGGAGGTCGTGGCACTCCCTCCCATATATATATATATATATACATTTGAGGGAAAATGTACTTGATATGATAGTGATGTTTTGTTGTCTCACCTAGCTAAGTCACTCTGGATAAAAGTGCCTGCTAAATGACATGTCTTAGAAGGAATCTATGCTTTTTCCCTCCAATAAAAAAATATTTATCATCAGTGATTGTATGCTCCTTATACATTTTAAATAAAGACAGTTGATGATATCTAGGCCTCCTAGCAGCCACTTATTTTGCTATATTCAATGTCGCTATATAACATAAAAAAATATGTATTCATGTATAAATCACGCTACGAGTGGCTTTTGAAAGATTTTGAAATTGTTTTATTGCCCGAATCGCCTAGAGCAGAACTTTGAGACGGGCGAGAAGCTCTGGAGGCTTAATTATGAAAAAGGCAACCATTTTTATCATGTCTTGTACGGAGAGCTCCATTCCTCTCCTCTCCTTTCGCTCTCCCTCATTAAGGTCTAATTGTTTCAACCAGCCAGTCAGGAACATAGGAAACAAGCTAGGCCTGCAGCTACTCCAACACATGGTGGAGGCAATTAGGAGACTTTTGTATCTTTAATTAATCATTAATGTTAGTCTCTACAGTGAGATTAAATTGACTTCATTCCCTTGGAGATACAATGGTTCTTCCTTTAAAAGTTTTGAGCTTATGCCGTGACCGTTTGTGGTAGATAGTGGCAGATTTTGGTAAATTGCGTCATTCTGGCAACAATGGCTGACACTTAAATCACGAATTCTGCGGCATCCCGCAAGCTGTGCTGCAGTACGCTGCAACTTTTATAGGAAGAACCGCTGTGTATAAAAAAGTATGAGGACATCCTTTCAAATGAGTGGCTTTGGCTATTTCAGCCACACCCGTTGCTGACAGGTGTATTAAATCGAGCAAACATTGACAGTAGAATGGAGAGCTCAGTTATTTTCAAAAGTGGCACCGTCATCAGTAACCACCTTTCTAACAAGTCAGTTCTTAACATTTCATCCATGCTGGAGCTGCACCAGGTCAACTGTAAGTACTGTTATTGTGAAGTGGAAACGTCTAGGAGCAACAAACGGCTCAGCAGCGAAGGAGTAGGCCACACAAGCTCACAGAACGGGACTTTCAGCTGAGTGCTGAAGCGCAGGAAAAATCATTTGTTTTCAGTTGCAACACTCTCAACCGAGTTCCAAACTGCCTCTGGTAGCAACGTCAGAACAAGAACTGTTCGTCGGGAGCTTCATGAAATGGGTTTCCATGGACGAGCAGCCACACACAAGCCTAAGATCACCATGTGCAATGCCAAGCGTCGGCTGGAGTGGTGTAAAGCTCGCCGCCATTGAACTCTGGAGTTATGAATCACGCTACACCATCTGGCAGTCCAACAGACAAATCTGGGTTTGGTGGATGCCAGGAGAACGCTACTTGACCCAATTCATAGTGCCAACTGTAAAGTTTGGTGGAGGAGGAATAATGGTCTGGGGCAGTTTATCATGGTTCGGGCTAGGCCCCGTAGTTCCAGCGAAGGGAAATCTTATTGCTACAGTATTCATTGACATTCTAGATGATTATGTGCTTCCAATTTTGGGAAGTCCCTTTCCTGTTTCAGCATGACAATGTGTGGTAGAACTTAACTGGCCTGCACAGAGCCCTGACCTCAACTCCATTGAAAACCTTTGTATGAATTGGAACGCCGACTGCGAGCAAGCGTAATCGCCCAACATCAGTTCCCAACCTCACTAATGTTCGTGGATGAATGGAAGCAAGTCCCCAAAGCAATTTTCCAACATCGAGTGGAAAGCCTTCCCAGAAGAGTGGAGGCTATTATAGCAGCAAAGGGGAGACAAACTCTATGTTAATGTCCATGATTTTGGAATGAGATGTTGGACCAGCAGGTGTCCACATACTGTTGGTCATGTAGTGTAAAACACAGATTGAAAGTACTGTGACTTGCTGTGTTCAGATGGCAGTGAAACAGTGAAACAAAAGTGATTAATATATATTCGAAAAACACATTATTAATAACCTTTAATGTGAAAATCAGAAACATGATTGGGGAAAGAAAAATACATATTGTACTAACTAACACATACAGTAAAATACAGAGTATACTAACTAACACATACAGTAACATACAGAGTATACTAACTAACCACCCCATACAGCAATATACAGAGTATACTAACTAACACATACACTAAAATACAGAGTATACTAACTAACACATACAGTAAAATACAGAGTATACTAACTAACCACCCCATACAGCAATATACAGAGTATACTAACTAACACATACAGTAAAATACAGAGTATACTAACTAACACATACAGTAACATACAGAGTATACTAACTAACACATACAGTAAAATACAGAGTATACTAACTAACCACCACATACATTAATATACAGAGTATACTAACTAACACATACAGTAAAATACAGAGTATACTAACTAACACATACAGTAAAATACAGAGTATACTAACTAACCACCCCATACAGCAATATACAGAGTATACTAACTAACACATACACTAAAATACAGAGTATACTAACTAACACATACAGCAAAATACAGAGTATACTAACTAACACATACAGCAAAATACAGAGTATACTAACTAACACATACAGTAAAATAACTAACCACCACATACATTAATATACAGAGTATACTAACTATCCACCACATACAGCAATATACAGAGTATACTAACTAACCACCACATACATCAATATACAGAGTATACTAACTAACCACCCCATACAGCAATATACAGAGTATACTAACTAACACATACAGTAAAATACAGAGTATACTAACTAACACATACAGCAAAATACAGAGTATACTAACTAACACATACAGTAAAATACAGAGTATACTAACAAACACATACAGTAAAATACAGAGTATACTAACTAACACATACAGTAAAATACAGAGTATACTAACTAACACATACAGTAAAATACAGAGTATACTAACTAACACATACAGTAAAATACAGAGTATACTAACTAACACATACAGTAAAATACAGAGTATACTAACTAACACATACAGTAAAATACAGAGTATACTAACTAACACATACAGTAAAATACAGAGTATACTAACTAACACATACAGTAAAATACAGAGTATACTAACTAACACATACAGTAAAATACAGAGTATACTAACTAACACATACAGTAAAATACAGAGTATACTAACTAACCACCCCATACAGCAATATACAGAGTATACTAACTAACACATACACTAAAATACAGAGTATACTAACTAACACATACAGTAAAATACAGAGTATACTAACTAACCACCCCATACAGCAATATACAGAGTATACTAACTAACACATACACTAAAATACAGAGTATACTAACTAACACATACAGTAAAATACAGAGTATACTAACTAACACATACAGTAAAATAACTATCCACCCCATACAGCAATATACAGAGTATACTAACTATCCACCACATACAGCAATATACAGAGTATACTAACTAACCACCACATACAGCAATATACAGAGTATACTAACTAACACATACAGTAAAATACAGAGTATACTAACTAACCACCACATACATCAATATACAGAGTATACTAACTAACCACCCCATACAGCAATATACAGAGTATACTAACTAACACATACAGTAAAATACAGAGTATACTAACTAACACATACAGTATACTAACTATCCACCACATACAGCAATATACAGAGTATACTAACTAACCACCACATACATCAATATACAGAGTATACTAACTATCCACCACATACAGCAATATACAGAGTATACTAACTAACCACCACATACATCAATATACAGAGTATACTAACTATCCACCACATACAGCAATATACAGAGTATACTAACTAACCACCACATACATCAATATACAGAGTATACTAACTATCCACCACATACATCAATATACAGAGTATACTAACTATCCACCACATACAGCAATATACAGAGTATACTAACTATCCACCACATACATCAATATACAGAGTATACTAACTAACCACCACATACAGCAATATACAGAGTATACTAACTAACCACCACATACAGCAATATACAGAGTATACCTGCTAACCACCCCATACAGCAATATACAGAGTATACCTGCTAACCACCCCATACAGCAATATACAGAGTATACCTGCTAACCACCACATACAAGAATACATTTAATCATAATGCAATACAGAAATATTTAATTTTAACCTCAGTCAATTATTTGTAGAATCACCTTTGGCCACGATTACAGAGCTGAGTGTTTTTGGGTAAGTCTCTAAGAGCTTTTCACACCTGGATTGTTCAATGTCATCTTGTTAAGGATCTCCAGTTTAGATTTGACCTTGTGTTGAAGGTTATTGTCCTGCTGAAAGGTTAATTCTTCTCGCAGAGTCTGTTGGAAAGCAGACTGAAACAGGTTTTCCTCCAGGATTTATCCTGTGCTTATTCTTCTATTCTGATTATTTTTATCCATACAAACTCCTTAGACCTTGTCAATGACAAGCATACCCATAACTTGGTGCAGCCACCACCCTGCTTGGAAATATGAAGAGTGCTGCTCAATGATGTATTTTGTTGGATTTGACCCAACCATAACGGTTTCTATTCCAGAAAAAAAAGCTAATTTCTTTGTCACATTTTTTCAGTATTACTGAAAGGTACAGCCCAGTACCTTGTTGCAAACAGGATGCATGTTTTGGTATATTTGTTAATCTGTACAGGCTTCCTTTTTTTCACTCTGTCATTTAGGTTAGTATTGTGGAGTAACTACAATGTTGTTGATCCATCCTCAGTTTTCTCCTATCACAGCCATTAAGCCTCTGTAACTGTTTAAAAATCAATATTTGGCTGCATGGTGAAATCCCTGAGCAGTTTCCTTCCTCTTTGAAAACAGTACTGGAGTCTGGTCTCTAGATCAGTGTCAGCTACATTTTTACTAGGTACGACTCAGTCTTGGACAGTGAGGACTTGTAATTTCTTCCCGAGACCAACCGAGACCAGAAGAGTAAAAAAACAAATAGAATAACTTTCAGCTTCCATTCATTCAATGTATAAAACCGTTTCGCCAAATATATATGTATACAGTGGGGAGAACAAGTATTTGATACACTGCCGATTCTGCAGATCTTCCTACTTACAAAGCATGTAGAGGTCTGTAATTTTTTATCATAGGTACACTTCAACTGTGAGAGACGGAATCTAAAACAAAAATCCAGAAAATCACATTGTATGATTTTTAAGTAATTCATTTGCATTTTCTTTTTTTTAATTACAGACCTCTACATGCTTTGTAAGTAGGAAAACCTGCAAAATCGGCAGTGTATCAAATACTTGTTCTCCCCACCGTATATACACACCCAATGTGTTTTAATGAAATCAACTATATGCATTGAGCTTGTCTGATGCTTTAAGCTTATAGTTTGATGAAATAAGACAAATACCTCAAGAGGGCGCCAGAGATCTAGATAACCTGAAGAAAAAAACTTGACTCAACCATTCTCCTCCTGCTGGCTTTCGCAGATTCTGCCATTACACTCCTGAAGTTGCCAGTAATTTTGTATATATATATAATACTGTATATATATATACTCCTTTCATAAAACATTCATATTTTATTGCCTATTGAAACCTGAGCCTCATACTTTACTCGTAACATTACAGTTCTTTACTTTAATTGAAAAATATCCTCAAACTTTGTCGCGGAGTTCCTTGATTTGCTGGTAGGGAAAAGTGGGGGGGGAGATAGTTTGAAAGGTGCGTGGTCATTATTAGTGAGGGGATACCAGGGTAACAATATTTCTATCTATTATAGACGTGTGGCGAACCTATTGGACCGAGGCCTTCAGTGGGGGAAAAAATCATATTAACAATCATATACAACCATACTCAAAAAATCAAGAAAAATAGCAGGAACATAGAATCACTTACCGCAGCCAACTAAATCAAACATGCCTGAGGCTGAGCAGAGCTACGAGCTGCCACTCACACAGAGACCCACATGGATAATGCTACCAACAACAACCACCACCACCACAAACACACTACTTACACAACCTATGGTAACATAAAGGTGTCCGTATGCTTCCCAGTCGAAACAGTTCGGAAGAGTTCATGCATACAGTGCCTCGGGAAAGTTTCCAGACCCCTTGACTTTTTCCCGCATTCTCTTATTCTAAAACTGATTAAATAGTTTTTTCCTCATCAATCAACCTACACAATACACCATAATGACATCACAATACCCCGTAATGACATCACAATCCCCCATAATGACAAAGCAAAAACAGTTTTTTAGAAATGTTAGCAAATTTATACAAAATAAGACACTGAAATGATATCACATTTACATAAGCATTCAGAAATGTTTGCAAATGCATTAAAAAGTAAAAAACTGCAATATCTGATTTACAAAAGTATTCAGACCGTTTACTCAGTACTTTGTTGAAGCACCATTGGCAGCGATTACAGCCTCGAGTCTTTTTGGGTATGATGCTACAAGCTTGACACACCTGTATTTGGGCAGTTTCTCCCATTCTTCTCTGCAGAATTCTCAAGCTCTGTCAAGTTGGATGGCGAGCGTTGCTGCACAGCTATTTTCAGGTCTCTCCAGAGATGTTCTATCGGGTTCAAGTCCGGGCTCTGGTTGGGCCACTCAAGGACATTCAGAGACTTGTCCCAAAGCCACTCCTGCGCTGTCTCGGCTGTGTGCTTAGGGTCATTGTCCTATGTGAACCTTCACCCCAGTCTGAGGTCCTGAGTGCTCTGCAGGAGGTGTTCATCAAGGATATCTGTACTTTGCTCTGTTCATCTTTCACTCAATCCTGACTAGCCACCACCACGCTTCACCGTAGGGAACGTGCAAGCTTTCCTCCAGACATGATGCTTGGCATTTAGGCCAAAGAGTTCAATCTTGGTTTCATCAGACCAGATATCTTGTTTCTCATGGTCTTAGAGTCCTTTAGGTGCCTTTCTGCAAACTCCAAGTAATCTGTCATATACCTCTTACTGAGGAGTGGCTTCCATCTGGCCACTCTACCATAAAGGCCTGAATGGTGGATTGCTGCAGAGATGGTTGTCCTTCTGGAAGGTTCTCCCATCTCCACATAGGAACTATGGAGCTCTGTCAGAGTGACCATCGGGTTCTTGGTTACCTCCCTAACTAAGGCCCTTCTCCCCCGATTGCTCAGTTTGGCAGTTTGGCCGGGCCACCAGCTCTAGGAAGAATCTTGGTGGTTCCAAACGTCTTCCATTTAAGAATGATGGAGGCCATTGTGTTCTTGGGGACCTTCAATGTTGCATACATTTTTTGTTACCCTTCCCCAGGTCTGTGCCTCGACACAATCCTGTCTCGGAGCTCTACGGACAATTCCTTCAACTTCATGGCTTGGTTTTTGCTCTCACCTGCACTGTCAACTGTGGGACCTTATATAGACAGGCGTGGGACTGTGGGACCTTATATACAACTTGACTCCAATCAAGTTGTAGAAACATCTCAAGGATGATCAATGGAAACAGGAAGCACCTGAGATGAATTTCTAGTCTAATGGCAAAGGGTCTGAATACTTATTTAAGTAAGGTATTTTTCTTTATAATTGTTATACATTTGCAAAAATATATAAAAACTTGTTTTTGCTATGTCATTGTGGGGTATCGTGTGTAGATTCATAAGGAAAACGTTTTAATTAATCAATTTTAAATTGAAATGTGGAAAAAGTCAAGGGGTGCGAATACTTTCCGAAGGACCTGTATATTGTGAGGACATTTTGTGATGTTTCTGTTAGTTTTGGGGGACACGCATTTTCTAGAGGCAAGCCCCTTTGTCGGTCAACAAGGATTCTTCAATAAAGTCTGCTGTCATACAACAATTTTTTTTCATTGACATAAAAAAAAATCATTTGGCATGAATATTTTTTTCCTTGACATAAACTCTACCAAAAATCTTTGTTAGATGTAAAATTGCGTGACTGAGATCTCCTCGACAAAAACGTTAAAATGAATGAAGTTATCTTATATTAATTCTGACTATGTTGAGGAAACGTATACTGGCTGAGGCATCTCAAAAATGGACAACCAGTGCTGTACTATTCCTGTTTTTTCTCTTCTTGTTTTTCAAACAACGGAGTCGTGTGTGTGTGAGTTGTGTGTGTGAGTCGTGTGTGTGAGTCGTGTGTGTGAGTTGTGTGTGTGGGGTACAGAGATGAGGTAGTTCGTTTGTTCCAAATATTTATTTACTTTAGATTATTTAGGAAATATTTATTGAACTGCATTGTTGGTTAACGGCCTCTAATAATTACACTGTAAGGTCAACACCTGTTGTATTCGGCGCATGTGACAAATAACATTTGATTTGATTTGATTTGGTTAAGCACATTCCTGATGTTATCTAGAACTACCATATCAAAGGGCTTGAATACTTATTGACTCAAGACATTTCAACTTTTCAGCAATTTTGTACTATTTTCAAAAATGTTCTAAAAACATTATTCCACTTTGACATTATGGGGGTATTGACACACAATCTAAATGTAATCCATTTCAAATTCAGGCTGCAACACAACAAAATGTGGAAAAAGTCAAGGGGTATGAATACTTTCTGAAGGCTCTGTAGATATAGATAGTGTAGATATAGATAGTGTAGATATAGATAGTGTAGATATAGATAGTGTAGATATAGATAGTGTAGATATCGATAGTGTAGATATAGATAGTGTAGGTGCAGATATAGATAGTGTAGATATAGATAGTGTAGATGTAGATAGTGTAGATGTAGATAGTGTAGATGTAGATAGTGTAGATGTAGATAGTGTAGATATAGATAGTGTAGATATAGATAGTGTAGATAGTGTAGATATAGATAGTGTAGATATAGATAGTGTAGATAGTGTAGATATAGATAGTGTAGATGTAGATAGTGTAGATGTAGATAGTGTAGATGTAGATAGTGTAGATGTAGATAGTGTAGATGTAGACAGTGTAGATGTAGATAGTGTAGATATACAGAAGACACTGTAGGTGCAGTGAAATGTGTTGTTTTACAGGATCAGCCATGGTAGGACAGCGCCCCTAGAGCAAATGAAGGTTAAGTGCCTTGCTCAAAGGCTCATCGACAGATAAACATAGATATCATCATTTTAGTAATGATATAACCTCCTAGGGACTGACAAGCGTGACTGGTGTGTATCTGTCTCCTCAAACCTATGAGGGGAGAGAAAGTGTATCAAATACAAACCATGACAAAAACAAAGTGATTAACCAGTCATAACTAGCCATTGGCAATGCAGATTACACAGTAAGCAACCAATCAATTAAACACAGGATATGACATCATGGAACATGATTTAGGTTAGAATTCGTTTTAGGTTTAGGGTTTAGGGTTAGGAGCTAAGTGTTTCAGTATGATATGTTGGTTAAAGGAAATAAAGACAGACACCAATGTCAAGTTCAATAGCCTTGTTCAAGCGGTGTACAAATCCCTACACGTGGAGTCCGGGGAACAGTCCAGCTAGTCGATTACCTATCAACTAGACTCCGTAACATCATCCTTTTCAATAGAAAGTGCAAACATAACGACATAACATTACGTTCTTAACAGTCAAGTCATAACAATTGAAAAAGCATTACATTTTCTTTTTATTTCAGTTGTAATCTTCCTCTATTTTAATTTGTTTTTAATTTGTATTTTTCATAAACAGAGTACAAGTTAACACAGTCATTTGCTTACAGAGTAAGCCTGTCCGGTGGCTTGCACAGCCGACCCACCCGTGAGTAAGTATGGGCTCTGACAGGGGTAGGATTAGGGCCACGATCTGGAGAGCTTGGTGGAGTAGAAGCCTCACCTTCAGTTGGCTCATGTCTCAATTCTGCAGCCCCTTGCCCTTAGACTGGACTGTGACCCAGCTCATCTAGGTGTATGGTGTGTTCTGGTTTGCAGCTCCCTGGAGTGTATGCGGGTAAGCATCTCTGGACGTAGTGATTTGGGAATAATGACCTTCTGACCTCTGAACAAGATGCCATTTTGCACACTGATCTCATCTCGAAAGCTCCAGTATTCTCTCACTGTGAAAGGTGTCTCCTCTTTCAGGTACGGCCATGGACTTCAGTGACTGTAGGTGTTCGTCCTTGTCAGTGTGTTGCCTGATCTGGGCTAGGCGGTGATCTGTGACATGTATGAAGTAGTCTGCCTGATTGATCTGTTGAACAACTTGTTGTTCATACTGTGGCGAACAGATGGCATGCCGCTGATCGGCAGTGACTCTGCCAGTACATTGTGCTGCTGCCTTGCTTAGTGTGTCGCTGCTTTACATGTCTGGTCCCGGCCTGTAGATGACCTTCAGGCTGTAGTTTTGCAGAGTCAAGAGCATGAAGCTTTGAAGCCTCTTGGGCGCATTGAGGAGAGATTTACTGAATATGGCAATAAGTGGTTTATCGTCAGTTTCAGCGGTGACCAGCTCTCGACCATATGAGTAGTGATGGAAGCGCTGGCAGGAGAAGACGATGCTAAGGCACACTTTCTCAATTTGTGCATAGTTTTGTTCGGTCGGGGTGAACGCTCTTGAAGCAAATGCAACGGGCTGGCCTTCCTGCATAAGGCAGCATCCAAGTCCCCTTTGGCTGGAGTTGCTCTGGATTGTGACAGGCTTCGTGACGTCATAGTAGCTCAACACTGGCATGAATGAAGCCAGAGATTTCATCTCCTGCACTGCGGCCTCGTGTTTGGGTAGCCAGTGCCATGGTGTGTCTTTGTCCAGCAACCGGCGCAGAGGCTCACAGACTGCTGATAGGTGTGTGGCATGAACTTTGCAAGATAGTTTGCAAAACCGATGAGACACTGTACTCCTTTTGCATCAGACGGGATTGGCAATGTCGAGGGTCTGGGTCCGGCTTCAGGCCTTTTGCCGAGAGAATGTGGCCATGGAAGTGGACATCTTTCACCTTGAACTGAGGCTTCTTCAGGTCAAGACGAAGCTTAACTGATCGGCAGCGCTCCATCAGTGCCAGGAGCTTCACATCGTGGTCGCGTTCTGCTTCTTCGTCTGTGTCACCGCAACCTACGATCAAGACATCATCGGCAATGGGTTCAATGCCCTTGAGCCCAGCTAGTAACTCGAGCTGCTTGCATTGGTATACCTCAGGCACCACTGAGACACCAAACGGGAGCTTAAGCCAGCTTTTTCCGACCGCAGGGGGTCCAGAAGGTAGTCATGAAGCTGCTTTCTTCGTCCAGCTTGCATTGAAGGAATGCATCTCGGGCATCCAGCAAGGTGACAATCCTGGCCTTGGGAAGCTTGTAGAGGACATCCTCTAGTGTCGGCATGATGTAGTGGGATCGTTTTCGGTGCTTGGTTCAGATGCTTTGGGTCGATGCAGACCCTCAGCTTCTCTGTTTTTTTCACTATGATCATATTGCTGATCCAGTCAGTTGGTTCAGTCACAGATGTCATGTGGCCATCGGCCTCATACTTGTCCAGCTGGGCCTTCACAGCCACTTTCATTGCAATGGCCACAGGGCGAGGAGCACACTGGACTGGAGTGATGCTCTCATCCACTTCAAAGTGTACCTCCCCAGGCACTGATTCAACGGGTATGTTGAATACATCTTCATATCTGCTGAGTAGTTGTTCTTTGGACAGGGGTCCATGCTGGACATGATCCACAATGTGCAGGTCATTTGGTACGGTGAACCGCATCAGTACCAGGCTTTCGCATGTAGAGCCTGAGAAGAGAGGATTTTGAGTTGTTTGTCACAATTTCAAACTCCAGGTTGTGTTTGCACAATAACACATTCGGGTCTCAAAGGTGCCCATAGAGCTCATTAGCTCTCCTGAGTACAGCTTTAGTCTAGTATCGCTGGGCAACAGATGTGTGTCAGGTGCCAGATTGATTTTGTCTTTGTAGCTCATTACGTTGCATGTAGCACCGGAATCCAGTTGACATTGTTGTTGCTTGTTGTGTAATCGTAGTGTCACAAACCATTTCTTCCCTCTTGAGTGTACAGCCCCAATGGATTCATGCATGTCACTTTCACTGAATCTTGCCCTCACTCACCCTTCTTTTGATTTGAGACACACTTTTTGCAAAGTGATTATTAATTCCACAAGCTCTCCGTTGGCAGGGCAGTGCTCCTTGCCTTGTGTGTGTGTGTATTCCCACAGTAGTTACATGCTATGGGGCTCTCGGTGTTCACCGTTCGTGGTGAATTACTCTGCCTCGATTGGTTTTGTCTGAATGTCTGCCTAGCAACAGCGTGAACAGTATCAACGTCGGAGCGTGGGGTTTCGATTTCCATTGCTCTCATTGTCATGTCAGTGACTTCAGCAGTGCGGCACATTTCAATGGCAGTTACTCATGTTAAGCCTCTCTCTCTCAGTAGACGCCGGTGCGTATCCTCATTTGCAATTCCCAGCACTATTTTGTCATGAATCAAATCAATTTTCAATCCCGCGTATTCGCAAGTGGCGGATTTTTCTCTCAAACGGGTTACAAAGTTGTGTACTGACTCATCCTCTTCCTGTTTGCAGCTTCCGAAAATAAGTCGTAAATGACGTTTCTGGCGGGTTTCAAGTAATTCTCCAATGCATCCAACATAGCCTTTGCATCACGCTGTTGTCGTGCCGTGAGGGTGAGATTGTGCCGGTAGATATGCCTGCATTCGCTGCCCATTAAACTCCTCGCCGCTTGGACCCCGTTGGGTTTCTCATGTAGACTTCATCCCTGAAGTTGTCCCGATTAATATTCCAGTCCCCTGTGAGAACCATGGGATTTGGTGGCGGAATGTTCGCTGCCATAGCGATGGAATAGGAGATTTCTTTGCCTTCAGCCAGAGAGGTAGGTAGTGATGCTAGCTAGCCAGCTAACAACGAGTTGATCCGTGTTGTGACTAGCAGTAGGAAAACGCTGTGTGTTTTCATACGGAACGTAACTGCGCCTATACTGTACTTAGCTACAAAAATAACAAACATTTGGTTTTCAAGACACTTCTGATACCATGTTTCAGTATGATGTGTTGGATAAAGGAATAAAGACAGAGACCAATGTCAAGTTCAATAGCCTTGTTCATGCATTGTACAAATCCCTACACGTGGACTCCAGCTAATCGATTACCAATCAACTAGACTCCGTAACACTAAGGTTTAGGGTTAAATTTAGAATTAGTTTTAGGGTTAGAATTAGGTTTAGGGTTAGATTTAGGGTTAGGGTTAGAATTAGGTTTAGGGTTAGAATTAGGTTTAGGGTTAGAATTAGGTTTAGGGTTAGGAGCTAGGGTTCGTTTTAAGATTAGAGTTAGGAACTAAGGTTTTGGGTTAGGGTTAGGGTTAAGGTTAAGGTTAGGGTTAGGGTTAAGGTTAAGGTTAGGGTTAGGGTTAGGGTTAGGAACTAAGGTTTTGGGTTAGGGTTAAGGTTAGGGTTAGAGTTAGGGTTAAGGTTAGGATTAGGGTTAGAGTTAGGAACTAAGGTTTTGGGTTAGGGTTAAGGTTAGGGTTAGAGTTAGGAACTAAGGTTAGGGTTAGAGTTAGGGTTAAGGTTAGGTTTTTGTGTTACGGTTAGGGTTTACATCAACAACATAACTCAGGCAGTAGGAAGCTCTCTCAGCCATTTATATGCAGATGACAGTCTTATACTCAGCTGGCCCCTCCCTGGATTTTGTGTTAAACAGTCAACAACAAGCTTTCTCTGCCCTTAAGCCCTTAACCTTGTTCTGAACACCCAAAGGTCATGTGGTTTGGTAAGAAGATGCCCCTCTCCCCACAGGTGTGATTACTACCTCTGAGGGTTTAGAGCTTGAGGTAGTCACCCATATACAAGTACTTGGGAGTATGGCTAGACGGTACACTATCCTTCTCTCAGCACATATCAAAGCTGCAGGCTAAAGTTAAATCTAGACTTGGTTTCCTCCATCGTAATCTTTCACCCCAGCTGCCAAACTAACCCTGATTCAGATGACCATCCTACCCATGCAGATTACGGAGACGTAATTTATAGAACGGCAGGTAAGGGTGCTCTCGAGCGGCTTGATGTTCTTTACCATTCTGCCATCAGATTTGCCACCAATGCTCCTTATAGAACACATCACTGCACTCTATACTCCTCTGTAAACTGGTCATCTCTGTATACCTGTCGCTTATTTATAAAACCCTCTTAGGCCTCACTCCCCCCTATCTGAGATATCTACTGCAGCCCTCATCCTCCACATACAACACCCGTTCTGCCAGTCACATTCTGTTAATGGTCCCCAAAGCACACACATCCCTGGGTCGCTCGTCTTTTCAGTTCGCTGCAGCTAGCGACTGGAACGAGCTGCAACAAACACTCAAACTGGACAGTTTTATCTCAATCTCTTCATCCAAAGACTCAATCATGGACACTCTTACAGACAGTTGTGGCTGCTTCACGTGATGCATTGTTGTCTCTACCTTAATGCCCTTTGTGCTGTTGACTGTGTCCAATAATGTTTGTACCATGTTTTTTTGCTGTTACCATCTTGTGCTGCTACCATGCTGTGTTGCTACCATGTTGTGTTGTAAAGTGTTGCTACCATGTTGTGTTGTAAAGTGTTGCTACCATGTTGTGTTGTAAAGTGTTGCTACCATGCTGTGTTGTAAAGTGTTGCTACCATGCTGTGTTGTAAAGTGTTGCTACCATGTTGTGTTGTAAAGTGTTGCTACCATGCTGTGTTGTAAAGTGTTGCTACCATGTTGTGTTGTAAAGTGTTGCTACCATGCTGTGTTGTAAAGTGTTGCTACCATGCTGTGTTGTAAAGTGTTGCTACCATGCTGTGTTGTAAAGTGTTGCTACCATGTTGTATTGCTACCATGTTGTGTTGTAAAGTGTTGCTACCATGTTGTTGTCATGTTGTATTGCTACCATGCTGTGTTGTAAAGTGTTGCTACCATGCTGTGTTGTAAAGTGTTGCTACCATGTTGTGTTGTAAAGTGTTGCTACCATGCTGTGTTGTAAAGTGTTGCTACCATGCTGTGTTGTAAAGTGTTGCTACCATGTTGTGTTGTAAAGTGTTGCTACCATGCTGTGTTGTAAAGTGTTGCTACCATGCTGTGTTGTAAAGTGTTCCTACCATGCTGTGTTGTAAAGTGTTGCTACCATGCTGTGTTGTAAAGTGTTGCTACCATGTTGTTGTCATGTTGTATTGCTACCATGTTGTGTTGTAAAGTGTTGCTACCATGTTGTTGTCATGTTGTATTGCTACCATGCTGTGTTGTAAAGTGTTGCTACCATGCTGTGTTGTAAAGTGTTGCTACCATGTTGTGTTGTAAAGTGTTGCTACCATGTTGTGTTGTAAAGTGTTGCTACCATGCTGTGTTGTAAAGTGTTGCTACCATGTTGTGTTGTAAAGTGTTGCTACCATGCTGTGTTGTAAAGTGTTGCTACCATGCTGTGTTGTAAAGTGTTGTTACCATGTTGTGTTGTAAAGTGTTTCTACCATGTTGTGTTGTAAAGTGTTGCTACCATGCTGTGTTGTAAAGTGTTGCTACCATGCTGTGTTGTAAAGTGTTCCTACCATGCTGTGTTGTAAAGTGTTGCTACCATGCTGTGTTGTAAAGTGTTGCTACCATGTTGTTGTCATGTTGTATTGCTACCATGTTGTGTTGTAAAGTGTTGCTACCATGTTGTTGTCATGTTGTATTGCTACCATGCTGTGTTGTAAAGTGTTGCTACCATGCTGTGTTGTAAAGTGTTGCTACCATGCTGTGTTGTAAAGTGTTGCTACCATGTTGTTGTCATGTTGTATTGCTACCATGTTGTGTTGTAAAGTGTTGCTACCATGTTGTTGTCATGTTGTATTGCTACCATGCTGTGTTGTAAAGTGTTGCTACCATGCTGTGTTGTAAAGTGTTGCTACCATGTTGTGTTGTAAAGTGTTGCTACCATGCTGTGTTGTAAAGTGTTGCTACCATGCTGTGTTGTAAAGTGTTGCTACCATGCTGTGTTGTAAAGTGTTGCTGCCATGCTGTGTTGTAAAGTGTTGCTACCATGCAGTGTTGTAAAGTGTTGCTACCATGTTGTGTTGTAAAGTGTTGCTACCATGCTGTGTTGTAAAGTGTTGCTACCATGCTGTGTTGTAAAGTGTTGTTACCATGTTGTGTTGTAAAGTGTTGCTACCATGTTGTGTTGTAAAGTGTTGCTACCATGCTGTGTTGTAAAGTGTTGCTACCATGCTGTGTTGTAAAGTGTTCCTACCATGCTGTGTTGTAAAGTGTTGCTACCATGCTGTGTTGTAAAGTGTTGCTACCATGTTGTTGTCATGTTGTATTGCTACCATGTTGTGTTGTAAAGTGTTGCTACCATGTTGTTGTCATGTTGTGTTGCTACCATGCTGTGTTGTAAAGTGTTGCTACCATGCTGTGTTGTAAAGTGTTGCTACCATGCTGTGTTGTAAAGTGTTGCTACCATGTTGTGTTGTAAAGTGTTGCTACCATGCTGTGTTGTAAAGTGTTGCTACCATGCTGTGTTGTAAAGTGTTCCTACCATGCTGTGTTGTAAAGTGTTGCTACCATGCTGTGTTGTAAAGTGTTGCTACCATGCTGTGTTGTAAAGTGTTGCTACCATGCTGTGTTGTAAAGTGTTGCTACCATGTTGTGTTGTAAAGTGTTGCTACCATGCTGTGTTGTAAAGTGTTGCTACCATGCTGTGTTGTAAAGTGTTGCTACCATGCTGTGTTGTAAAGTGTTGCTACCATGTTGTTGTCATGTTGTATTGCTACCATGTTGTGTTGTAAAGTGTTGCTACCATGTTGTTGTCATGTTGTATTGCTACCATGCTGTGTTGTAAAGTGTTGCTACCATGCTGTGTTGTAAAGTGTTGCTACCATGCTGTGTTGTAAAGTGTTGCTACCATGTTGTGTTGTAAAGTGTTGCTACCATGCTGTGTTGTAAAGTGTTGCTACCATGTTGTGTTGTAAAGTGTTGCTACCATGCTGTGTTGTAAAGTGTTGCTACCATGCTGTGTTGTAAAGTGTTGCTACCATGCTGTGTTGTAAAGTGTTGCTACCATGCTGTGTTGTAAAGTGTTGCTACCATGCTGTGTTGTAAAGTGTTGCTACCATGCTGTGTTGTAAAGTGTTGCTACCATGTTGTGTTGTAAAGTGTTGCTACCATGCTGTGTTGTAAAGTGTTGCTACCATGCTGTGTTGTAAAGTGTTGCTACCATGTTGTGTTGTAAAGTGTTCCTACCATGCTGTGTTGTAAAGTGTTGCTACCATGTTGTGTTGTAAAGTGTTGATACCATGTTGTGTTGTAAAGTGTTGCTACCATGCTGTGTTGTAAAGTGTTCCTACGATGTTGTGTTGTAAAGTGTTGCTGCCATGCTGTGTTGTAAAGTGTTGCTACCATGTTGTGTTGTAAAGTGTTGCTACCATGCTGTGTTGTAAAGTGTTGCTACCATGCTGTGTTGTAAAGTGTTGCTACCATGCTGTGTTGTCATGTTGTGCTGCTACCATGTTGTGTTGTAAAGTGTTGCTACCATGTTGTGTTGTAAAGTGTTGCTACCATGCTGTGTTGTAAAGTGTTGCTACCATGCTGTGTTGTAAAGTGTTGCTACCATGCTGTGTTGTAAAGTGTTCCTACCATGCTGTGTTGTAAAGTGTTGCTACCATGCTGTGTTGTAAAGTGTTGCTAGCATGTTGTTGTCATGTTGTATTGCTACCATGTTGTGTTGTAAAGTGTTGCTACCATGTTGTTGTCATGTTGTATTGCTACCATGCTGTGTTGTAAAGTGTTGCTACCATGCTGTGTTGTAAAGTGTTGCTACCATGTTGTGTTGTAAAGTGTTGCTACCATGCTGTGTTGTAAAGTGTTGCTACCATGCTGTGTTGTAAAGTGTTGCTACCATGCTGTGTTGTAAAGTGTTGCTGCCATGCTGTGTTGTAAAGTGTTGCTACCATGCAGTGTTGTAAAGTGTTGCTACCATGTTGTGTTGTAAAGTGTTGCTACCATGCTGTGTTGTAAAGTGTTGCTACCATGCTGTGTTGTAAAGTGTTGTTACCATGTTGTGTTGTAAAGTGTTGCTACCATGTTGTGTTGTAAAGTGTTGCTACCATGCTGTGTTGTAAAGTGTTGCTACCATGCTGTGTTGTAAAGTGTTCCTACCATGCTGTGTTGTAAAGTGTTGCTACCATGCTGTGTTGTAAAGTGTTGCTACCATGTTGTTGTCATGTTGTATTGCTACCATGTTGTGTTGTAAAGTGTTGCTACCATGTTGTTGTCATGTTGTGTTGCTACCATGCTGTGTTGTAAAGTGTTGCTACCATGCTGTGTTGTAAAGTGTTGCTACCATGCTGTGTTGTAAAGTGTTGCTACCATGTTGTGTTGTAAAGTGTTGCTACCATGCTGTGTTGTAAAGTGTTGCTACCATGCTGTGTTGTAAAGTGTTCCTACCATGCTGTGTTGTAAAGTGTTGCTACCATGCTGTGTTGTAAAGTGTTGCTACCATGCTGTGTTGTAAAGTGTTGCTACCATGCTGTGTTGTAAAGTGTTGCTACCATGTTGTGTTGTAAAGTGTTGCTACCATGTTGTTGTCATGTTGTATTGCTACCATGTTGTGTTGTAAAGTGTTGCTACCATGTTGTTGTCATGTTGTATTGCTACCATGCTGTGTTGTAAAGTGTTGCTACCATGCTGTGTTGTAAAGTGTTGCTACCATGCTGTGTTGTAAAGTGTTGCTACCATGTTGTGTTGTAAAGTGTTGCTACCATGCTGTGTTGTAAAGTGTTGCTACCATGTTGTGTTGTAAAGTGTTGCTACCATGCTGTGTTGTAAAGTGTTGCTACCATGCTGTGTTGTAAAGTGTTGCTACCATGCTGTGTTGTAAAGTGTTGCTACCATGTTGTGTTGTAAAGTGTTGCTACCATGCTGTGTTGTAAAGTGTTGCTACCATGCTGTGTTGTAAAGTGTTGCTACCATGTTGTGTTGTAAAGTGTTCCTACCATGCTGTGTTGTAAAGTGTTGCTACCATGTTGTGTTGTAAAGTGTTGATACCTTGTTGTGTTGTAAAGTGTTGCTACCATGCTGTGTTGTAAAGTGTTCCTACGATGTTGTGTTGTAAAGTGTTGCTGCCATGCTGTGTTGTAAAGTGTTGCTACCATGTTGTGTTGTAAAGTGTTGCTACCATGCTGTGTTGTAAAGTGTTGCTACCATGCTGTGTTGTAAAGTGTTGCTACCATGCTGTGTTGTCATGTTGTGCTGCTACCATGTTGTGTTGTAAAGTGTTGCTACCATGTTGTGTTGTAAAGTGTTGCTACCATGCTGTGTTGTAAAGTGTTGCTACCATGCTGTGTTGTAAAGTGTTGCTACCATGCTGTGTTGTCATGTTGTGCTGCTACCATGCTGTGTTGTAAAGTGTTCCTACCATGCTGTGTTGTAAAGTGTTGCTACCATGCTGTGTTGTAAAGTGTTGCTACCATGCTGTGTTGTAAAGTGTTGCTACCATGTTGTGTTGTAAAGTGTTGCTACCATGCTGTGTTGTAAAGTGTTGCTACCATGCTGTGTTGTAAAGTGTTGCTACCGTGCTGTGTTGTAAAGTGTTGCTACCATGTTGTATTGCTAGCATGCTGTGTTGTAAAGTGTTGCTACCATGTTGTTGTCATGTTGTATTGCTACCATGCTGTGTTGTAAAGTGTTCCTACCATGCTGTGTTGTAAAGTGTTGCTACCATGTTGTGTTGTAAAGTGTTGCTACCATGCTGTGTTGTCATGTGTTGCTGCCATGCTGTGTTGTAAAGTGTTGCTACCATGCTGTGTTGTAAAGTGTTGCTACCATGTTGTGTTGTAAAGTGTTGCTACCATGCTGTGTTGTAAAGTGTTGCTACCATGTTGTTGTCATGTTGTATTGCTACCATGCTGTGTTGTCATGTGTTGCTGCCATGCTGTGTTGTAAAGTGTTGCTACCATGTTGTGTTGTAAAGTGTTGCTACCATGCTGTGTTGTAAAGTGTTGCTACCATGTTGTTGTCATGTTGTATTAATACCATGTTGTGTTGTAAAGTGTTGCTACCATGCTGTGTTGTAAAGTGTTGCTACCATGCTGTGTTGTAAAGTGTTGCTGCCATGCTGTGTTGTAAAGTGTTGCTACCATGCAGTGTTGTAAAGTGTTGCTACCATGTTGTGTTGTAAAGTGTTGCTACCATGCTGTGTTGTAAAGTGTTGCTACCATGCTGTGTTGTAAAGTGTTGTTACCATGTTGTGTTGTAAAGTGTTGCTACCATGTTGTGTTGTAAAGTGTTGCTACCATGCTGTGTTGTAAAGTGTTGCTACCATGCTGTGTTGTAAAGTGTTCCTACCATGCTGTGTTGTAAAGTGTTGCTACCATGCTGTGTTGTAAAGTGTTGCTACCATGTTGTTGTCATGTTGTATTGCTACCATGTTGTGTTGTAAAGTGTTGCTACCATGTTGTTGTCATGTTGTGTTGCTACCATGCTGTGTTGTAAAGTGTTGCTACCATGCTGTGTTGTAAAGTGTTGCTACCATGCTGTGTTGTAAAGTGTTGCTACCATGTTGTGTTGTAAAGTGTTGCTACCATGCTGTGTTGTAAAGTGTTGCTACCATGCTGTGTTGTAAAGTGTTCCTACCATGCTGTGTTGTAAAGTGTTGCTACCATGCTGTGTTGTAAAGTGTTGCTACCATGCTGTGTTGTAAAGTGTTGCTACCATGCTGTGTTGTAAAGTGTTGCTACCATGTTGTGTTGTAAAGTGTTGCTACCATGCTGTGTTGTAAAGTGTTGCTACCATGCTGTGTTGTAAAGTGTTGCTACCATGCTGTGTTGTAAAGTGTTGCTACCATGCTGTGTTGTAAAGTGTTGCTACCATGTTGTGTTGTAAAGTGTTGCTACCATGCTGTGTTGTAAAGTGTTGCTACCATGCTGTGTTGTAAAGTGTTGCTACCATGTTGTGTTGTAAAGTGTTGCTACCATGCTGTGTTGTAAAGTGTTGCTACCATGTTGTTGTCATGTTGTATTGCTACCATGTTGTGTTGTAAAGTGTTGCTACCATGTTGTTGTCATGTTGTATTGCTACCATGCTGTGTTGTAAAGTGTTGCTACCATGCTGTGTTGTAAAGTGTTGCTACCATGCTGTGTTGTAAAGTGTTGCTACCATGTTGTGTTGTAAAGTGTTGCTACCATGCTGTGTTGTAAAGTGTTGCTACCATGTTGTGTTGTAAAGTGTTGCTACCATGCTGTGTTGTAAAGTGTTGCTACCATGCTGTGTTGTAAAGTGTTGCTACCATGCTGTGTTGTAAAGTGTTGCTACCATGCTGTGTTGTAAAGTGTTGCTACCATGCTGTGTTGTAAAGTGTTGCTACCATGCTGTGTTGTAAAGTGTTGCTACCATGTTGTGTTGTAAAGTGTTGCTACCATGCTGTGTTGTAAAGTGTTGCTACCATGCTGTGTTGTAAAGTGTTGCTACCATGTTGTGTTGTAAAGTGTTCCTACCATGCTGTGTTGTAAAGTGTTGCTACCATGTTGTGTTGTAAAGTGTTGATACCATGTTGTGTTGTAAAGTGTTGCTACCATGCTGTGTTGTAAAGTGTTCCTACGATGTTGTGTTGTAAAGTGTTGCTGCCATGCTGTGTTGTAAAGTGTTGCTACCATGTTGTGTTGTAAAGTGTTGCTACCATGCTGTGTTGTAAAGTGTTGCTACCATGCTGTGTTGTAAAGTGTTGCTACCATGCTGTGTTGTCATGTTGTGTTGCTACCATGTTGTTGTTATGATGTGTTGCTACCATGCTGTGTTGTTGTCATGTGTTGCTACCATGCTGTGTTTTAAAGTGTTGCTACCATGCTGTGTTGTAAAGTGTTGCTACCATGTTGTGTTGTCATGTTGTGCTGCTACCATGCTGTGTTGTAAAGTGTTCCTACCATGCTGTGTTGTAAAGTGTTGCTACCATGCTGTGTTGTAAAGTGTTGCTACCATGCTGTGTTGTAAGTGTTGCTACCATGTTGTGTTGTAAGTGTTGCTACCATGCTGTGTTGTAAAGTGTTGCTACCGTGCTGTGTTGTAAAGTGTTGCTACCATGTTGTATTGCTACCATGCTGTGTTTGTAAGTGTTGCTACCATGTTGTTGTCATGTTGTAGCTACCATGCTGTGTTGTAAAGTGTTCCTACCATGCTGTGTGTAAAGTTGTTGCTACATGTTTGTGTTGTAAAGTGTTGCTACCATGCTGTGTGTGCATGTGTTTGCTGCACATGGTGTGTAAGTGTTGCTACCATGCTGTGTTGTAAAGTGTTTGCTACCATGTTGTGTTGTAAAGTTTTGCTACCATGCTGTGTTGTAAAGTGTTGCTACCATGTTGTTGTCATGTTGTATTTCTACCATGCTGTGTGTGTCATGTGTTGCTGCCATGCTGTGTTGTAAAGTGTTGCTACCATGTTGTGTTTGTAAAGTGTTGCTACCATGCTGTGTTTGTAAAGTGTTGCTACCATGTGTTGTTGTCATGTTGTATTAATACCATGTTGTGTTGTAAAGTGTTGCTACCATGCTGTGTTGTAAAGTGTTGCTACCAGTGCTGTGTTTTAAAGTGTTGCTACCATGCTGTTTGTAAAGTGTTGCTGCCATCTGTGTTGTAAAGTGTTGCTACCATGCTGTGTTGTAAAGGGTTGCTACCATGTTGTGTTGTAAAGTGTTGCTACCATGCTGTGTTGTTGTCTTAGGTCTCTCTTTATGTAGTGTTGTGTTGTCTCTCTTGTTGTGATGTGTGTTTTGTCCTATATTTATATTTTAGTTTTAATCCCAGCCCCCATCCCCGCAGGTCTTTTGCCTATTGGTAGGCCGTCATTGTAAATAATGATTTGTTCTCAACTGGCTTGCCTAGTTAAATAAAGGTTAAATAAATAAATAAAGGTCAGGGTTAGGGGAAAAAATTATTTTTAATGGGACTGTATTGTGCGTCCCCACGAGGTTAGTGTAGCTGTAGAAGATTGTGTGTTATGATTTTGATTGTTTTTCATGGAATTCAAATATCTCCTTCAGATTTCAGTCAATGTCATTGGTCGGAGTAGAAGTTGAGCAGTATCTCTTGTGACTGCTGCCATCTATTACTGACCGGGGTAGAGCTGAAAGGGAACGTGACAGAGAGTGACTCCGTTGTAATCGTGTTGTTCGGCGGCACTGAGGAAAGGACTCAAGCCTTGTTTACGTAAATCAAACTGTAACCAGCCACAGACAGAAAGAGCTGAGAGAACAAAGATGGACAAGGGAAGAGCAACAACTACATCCAACAAGACAAACCTGGCGTTGAGGCCCTCAGGAGAGAGTGGATCCTGTCTGGACATTTAGTGGAGAATATTGCAGTGAAACGTGCTTCAATCAGAAAAGCCCCAGTCAAGCTGTTTTCCAGGTTCGACAACTATACACACATAGGGCTGGGCTGTACAACTATACACACATAGGGCTGTACAACTATACACACATAGGACTGGGCTGTACAACTATACACACATAGGACTGGGCTGTACAACTATACACACATAGGGCTGTACAACTATACACACATAGGGCTGGGCTGTACAACTATACACACATAGGGCTGGGCTGTACAACTATACACACATAGGACTGGGCTGTACAACTATACACACATAGGGCTGGGCTGTACAACTATACACACATAGGACTGGGCTGTACAACTATACACACAATGGGCTTGCTGTACAACTATACACACATAGGACTGGGCTGTACAACTATACACACTGGACTGTACAACTATACACACATAGGACTGTACAACTATACACACATAGGGCTGGGCTGTACAACTATACACACATAGGACTGGGCTGTACAACTATACACACATAGGGCTGGGCTGTACAACTATACACACATAGGACTGGGCTGTACAACTATACACACATAGGACTGGGCTGTACAACTATACACACATAGGACTGGGCTGTACAACTATACACACATAGGACTGTACAACTATACACACATAGGGCTGGGCTGTACAACTATACACACATAGGGCTGTACAACTATACACACATAGGGCTGGGCTGTACAACTATACACACATAGGACTGGGCTGTACAACTATACACACATAGGGCTGGGCTGTACAACTATACACACATAGGACTGGCTGTACAACTATACACACATAGGACTGGGCTGTACACTATACACACATAGGACTGGGCTGTACAACTATACACACATAGGGCTGGGCTGTACAACTATACACACATAGGACTGGGCTGTACAACTATACACACATAGGCTGGGCTGTACAACTATACACACATAGGCTGTACAACTATACACACATAGGGCTGGGCTGTACAACTATACACACATAGGACTGGGCTGTACAACTATACACACATAGGACTGTACACTATACACACATAGGCTGGCTGTACAACTATACACACATAGGGCTTCTACAACTATACACACATAGGGCTGGGCTGTACAACTATACACACATAGGGCTGGCTGTACACTATACACACATGGCTGTAGAACTTACACAATAGGACTGGGCTGTACAACTATACACACATAGGACTGTACAACTATATACACATAGGGCTGGGCTGTACAACTATACACACATAGGACTGTACAACTATACACACATAGGGCTGGGCTGTACAACTATACACACATAGGACTGTACAACTATATACACATAGGGCTGGGCTGTACAACTATACACACATAGGACTGGGCTGTAAAACTATACACACATAGGACTGGGCTGTACAACTATACACACATAGGACTGGGCTGTACAACTATACACACATAGGACTGTACAACTATACACAAATAGGGCTGGGCTGTACAACTATACACACATAGGACTGGGCTGTACAACTATACACACATAGGACTGGGCTGTACAGCTATAAACACATAGGACTGTACAACTATACACACATAGGACTGTACAACTATACACACATAGGATCAACTATACAACATAGGCTGGCTGTACAACTATACACACATAGGGCTGGGCTGTACAACTATACACACATAGGGCTGTACAACTATACACACATAGGACTGTACAACTATACACACATAGGACTGGGCTGTACAACTATACACACATAGGACTGGGCTGTACAACTATACACCCATGGCATGGCTGTACACTATAAACACATAGGACTGTACAACTATACACACATAGGACTGTACAACTATACACACATAGGACTGTACAACTATACACACATAGGGCTGGGCTGTACAACTATACACACATAGGACTGTACAACTATACACCATAGGATGTACAACTATACACACATAGGACTGCTGTACAGCTTAACACACATAGGACTGGGCTGTACAACTATACACACTAGGCTGGGCTGTCAACTAACACACATAGGGCTGGGCTGTACAACTATACACACATAGGGACTGGGCTGTACAACTATACACACATAGGCTGGGCTGTACACTATACACAAGGACTGGCTGTACACTATACACACTAGATGGGCTGTACAACTATACACACATAGGACTGGGCTGTACAACTATACACACATAGGACTGGGCTGTACAACTATACACACATAGGTGGCTGACTGTACAACTATACACACATAGGACTGGGCTGTACAACTATACACACATAGGACTGTACAACTATACACACATAGGACTGGGCTGTACAACTATACACACATAGGGCTGGCTGTACACTATACACATCTTACTATACACACATAGGGCTGGCTGTACAACTATACACATAGGTCTGGGCTGTACAACTATAACACACATAGGGCTGGGCTGTACAACTATACACACATAGACTGTACAACTATACACACTAGACTGGCTGTACAACTATACACACATAGGGCTGGGCTGTACAACAATACACACATAGGGCTGGGCTGTACAACTATACACACATAGGGCTGGGCTGTACAACTATACCACATAGACTGGGCTGTACAGCTATACACACATAGGGCTGGGCTGTACAACTATACACACATAGGGCTGGCTGTACAACTATACACACATAGGGCTGGGCTGTACAACTATACACACATAGGGCTGGGCTGTACAACTTAACACATAGGGTGGCTGTAAACCGTATTTAATGATATAACGTATTTTATGATATACCGGTATTGATACACGACCCGTTTGGGTTTTTACTTTACCTTCTATAATGTATTTTAATGTTTGGTTTGTTAAATGTGATACTTGTAACATCCATTTTTATACTAGACTTCGCTACTTGAGTCATCTCTTTCCACTCTCTCTCTCTCTCTCTCAATTTAAATGTAAATGTAAGGGGTTTTATTGGCATGGGAAACATACGTTAAAATTGCCAAAGCAAGTGAAATAGATAATAAACAAAAGTGAAATTAACAATAAAATGAACAGTAAACATTACACTCACAAAAGTTCCAAAACAATAAAGACATTTCAAATGTCTATTATGTCTATATACAGTGTTGTAATGATGTGCAAATAGTTTTAAAAAAGTACAAAAGGGAAAATAAATAACCATAAATATGGGTTGTATTTACAATGGTGTTTGTTCTTCACTGGTTGCCCTTTTCTTGTGACAACAGGTCACAAATCTTGCTGCGGTGATGGCACACTGTGGAATTTCACCCAGTAGATATAGGAGTTTATCAAATTGGGTTTGTTTTTCGAATTCTTGTGGATCTGTGTAATCTGAGGGAAATATATGTCTCTAATATGGTCATACATTTGGCAGGATGTAGGAAGTGCAGCTCAGTTTCCACTCATTTTGTGGGTATTGTGCACATAGGCTGTCTTCTCTTGAGAGCCAGGTCTGCCTACGGCGGCCTTCTCAATAGAAATTCTGTACAACT
>NW_024060641.1:35000-40000 GCF_016432855.1 Salvelinus namaycush | reverse complement strand
TACCGGTACAGAGTCAATGTGGAGGCTATATACAGGGGGTACCGGTACAGAGTCAATGTGGAGGCTATATACAGGGGGTACCGGTACAGAGTCAATGTGGAGGCTATATACAGGGGGTACCGGTACAGAGTCAATGTGGAGGCTATATACAGGGGGTACCGGTACAGAGTCAATGTGGAGGCTATATACAGGGGGTACCGGTACAGAGTCAATGTGGAGACTATATACAGGGTGTTACGGTACAGAGTCAATGTGGAGGCTATATACAAGTGGTAACGGTACAGAGTCAATGTGGAGGCTATATACAGGGGGTACCGGTACAGAGTCAATGTGGAGGCTATATACAGGGGGTACCGGTACAGAGTCAATGTGGAGGCTATATACAGGGGGTACCGGTACAGAGTCAATGTGGAGGCTATATACAGGGGGTACCGGTACGGAGTCAATGTGGAGGCTATATACAGGGGGTACCGGTACAGAGTCAATGTGGAGGCTATATACAGGGGGTACCGGTACAGAGTCAATGTGGAGGCTATATACAGGGGGTACCGGTACAGAGTCAATGTGGAGGCTATATACAGGGGGTACCGGTACAGAGTCAATGTGGAGGCTATATACAGGGGGTACCGGTACAGAGTCAATGTGGAGGCTATATACAGGGGGTACCGGTACAGAGTCAATGTGGAGGTTATATACAGGGGGTACCGGTACAGAGTCAATGTGGAGGCTATATACAGGGTGTACCGGTACAGAGTCAATGTGGAGGCTAAATACAGGGGGTACCGGTACAGAGTCAATGTGGAGGCTATATACAGGGTGCTACGGTACAGAGTCAATGTGGAGGCTATATACAGGGGGTACCGGTACAGAGTCAATGTGGAGGCTATATACAGGGTGTACCGGTACAGAGTCAATGTGGAGGCTATATACAGGGGGTACCGGTACAGAGTCAATGTGGAGGCTATATACAGGGGGTACCGGTACAGAGTCAATATGGAGGCTATATACAGGGTGTACCGGTACAGAGTCAATGTGGAGGCTATATACAGGGGGTACCGGTACAGAGTCAATGTGGAGGCTATATACAGGGGGTACCGGTACAGAGTCAATGTGGAGGCTATATACAGGGGGTACCGGTACAGAGTCAATGTGGAGGCTATATACAGGGTGTTACGGTACAGAGTCAATGTGGAGGTTATATACAGGGGGTACCGGTACAGAGTCAATATGGAGGCTATATACAGGGGGTACCGGTACAGAGTCAATGTGGAGGCTATATACAGGGGGTACCGGTACAGAGTCAATATGGAGGCTATATACAGGGGGTACCGGTACAGAGTCAATGTGGAGGCTATATACAGGTGGTACCGTACAGAGTCAATGTGGAGGCTATATACAGGGGGTACCGGTACAGAGTCAATGTGGAGGCTATATACAGGGGGTACCGGTACAGAGTCAATGTGGAGGCTATATACAGGGTGTTACGGTACAGAGTCAATGTGGAGGCTATATACAGGGTGTTACGGTACAGAGTCAATGTGGAGGCTATATACAGGGGGTACCGGTACAGAGTCAATGTGGAGGCTATATACAGGGTGTTACGGTACAGAGTCAATGTGGAGGCTATATACAGGGAGTACCGGTACAGAGTCAATATGGAGGCTATATACAGGGTGTTACGGTACAGAGTCAATGTGGAGGCTATATACAGGGTGTTACGGTACAGAGTCAATGTGGAGGCTATATACAGGGGGTACCGGTACAGAGTCAATATGGAGGCTATATACAGGGTGTTACGGTACAGAGTCAATATGGAGGCTATATACAGGGGGTACCGGTACAGAGTCAATGTGGAGGCTATATACAGGGTGTTACGGTACAGAGTCAATGTGGAGGCTATATACAGGGGGTACCGGTACAGAGTCAATGTGGAGGCTATATACAGGGTGTTACGGTACAGAGTCAATGTGTAGGCTATATACAGGGTATTACGGTACAGAGTCAATGTGGAGGCTATATACAGGGTGTACCGGTACAGAGTCAATGTGGAGGCTATATACAGGGGGTTACGGTACAGAGTCAATGTGGAGGCTATATACAGGGGGTACCGGTACAGAGTCAATGTGGAGGCTATATACAGGGGGGTACCGGTACAGAGTCAATGTGGAGGTTATATACAGGGGGTACCGGTACAGAGTCAATGTGGAGGCTATATACAGGGTGTTACGGTACAGAGTCAATGTGGAGGCTATATACAGGGTGTTACGGTACAGAGTCAATGTGGAGGCTATATACAGGGTGTTACGGTACAGAGTCAATGTGGAGGCTATATACAGGGGGTACCAGTACAGAGTCAATGTGGAGGCTATATACAGGGGGTACCGGTACAGAGTCAATGTGGAGGCTATATACAGGGGGTACCGGTACAGAGTCAATGTGGAGGCTATATACAGGGGGTACCGGTACAGAGTCAATGTGGAGGCAATATACAGGGGGTTACGGTACAGAGTCAATGTGGAGACTATATACAGGGTGTTACGGTACAGAGTCAATGTGGAGGCTATATACAGGGTGTTACGGTACAGAGTCAATGTGGAGGCTATATACAGGGGGTACCAGTACAGAGTCAATGTGGAGGCTATATACAGGGGGTACCGGTACAGAGTCAATGTGGAGGCTATATACAGGGGGTACCGGTACAGAGTCAAAGTGGAGGCTATATACAGGGGGTTACGGTACAGAGTCAATGTGGAGGCTATATACAGGGGGTACCAGTACAGAGTCAATGTGGAGGCTATATACAGGGTGTTACGGTACAGAGTCAATGTGGAGGCTATATACAGGGAGTACCGGTACAGAGTCAATGTGGAGGCTATATACAGGGGGTACCGGTACAGAGTCAAAGTGGAGGCTATATACAGGGTGTTACGGTACAGAGTCAATGTGGAGGCTATATACAGGGTGTTACGGTACAGAGTCAATGTGGAGGCTATATACAGGGTGTTACGGTACAGAGTCAATGTGGAGGCTATATACAGGGTGTACCAGTACAGAGTCAATGTGGAGGCTATATACAGGGGGTACCGGTACAGAGTCAATGTGGAGGCTATATACAGGGTGTACCAGTACAGAGTCAATGTGGAGGCTATATACAGGGGGTACCGGTACAGAGTCAATGTGGAGGCTATATACAGAGGGTACCGGTACAGAGTCAATGTGGAGGCTATATACAGGGGGTTACGGTACAGAGTCAATGTGGAGGCTATATACAGGGTGTTACGGTACAGAGTCAATGTGGAGGCTATATACAAGTGGTACCGGTACAGAGTCAATGTGGAGGCTATATACAAGTGGTACCGGTACAGAGTCAATGTGGAGGATATATACAGGGGGTACCGGTACAGAGTCAATATGGAGGCTATATACAGGGGGTACCGGTACAGAGTCAATGTGGAGGCTATATACAGGGTGTTACGGTACAGAGTCAATGTGGAGGCTATATACAGGGTGTTACGGTACAGAGTCAATGTGGAGGCTATATACAGGGGGTACCGGTACAGAGTCAATGTGGAGGCTATATACAGGGTGTTACGGTACAGAGTCAATGTGGAGGCTATATACAGGGTGTTATACAGAGTCAATGTGGAGGCTATATACAGGGGGTACCGGTACAGAGTCAATGTGGAGGCTATATACAGGGGGTACCAGTACAGAGTCAATGTGGAGGCTATATACAGGGGGTACCAGTACAGAGTCAATGTGGAGGCTATATACAGGGGGTACCGGTACAGAGTCAATGTGGAGGCTATATACAGGGGGGTACCGGTACCGAGTCAATGTGGAGGCTATATACAGGGGGTTACGGTACAGAGTCAATGTGGAGGCTATATACAGGGTGTTATACAGAGTCAATGTGGAGGCTATATACAGGGGGTACCGGTACAGAGTCAATGTGGAGGCTATATACAGGGTGTTACGGTACAGAGTCAATGTGGAGGCTATATACAGGGGGTACCGGTACAGAGTCAATGTGGAGGCTATATACAGGGGGTACCGGTACAGAGTCAATGTGGAAGCTATATGCAGGGGGTACCGGTACAGAGTCAATGTGGAGGCAATATACAGGGTGTTACGGTACAGAGTCAATGTGGAGGCTATATACAGGGGGTACCGGTACAGAGTCAATGTGGAGGCAATATGCAGGGGGTACCGGTACAGAGTCAATGTGGAGGCTATATACAGGGTGTTACGGTACAGAGTCAATGTGGAAGCTATATAGAGGGGGTACCGGTACAGAGTCAATGTGGAGGCTATATACAGGGGGTACCGGTACAGAGTCAATGTGGAGACTATATACAGGGTGTTACGGTACAGAGTCAATGTGGAGACTATATACAGGGGGTACCGGTACCCAGTCAATGTGGAGACTATATACAGGGTGTACCGGTACACAGTCAATGTGGAGACTATATACAGGGTGTTACGGTACAGAGTCAATGTGGAGGCTATATACAGGGTGTTACGGTACAGAGTCAATGTAGAGGCTATATACAGGGTGTTACGGTACAGAGTCAATGTGGAGGCTATATACAGGGTGTTACGGTACAGAGTCAATGTGGAGGCTATATACAGGGTGTTACGGTACAGAGTCAATGTGGAGGCTATATACAGGGTGTTACGGTACAGAGTCAATGTGGAGACTATATACAGGGTGTTACGGTACAGAGTCAATGTGGAGGCTATATACAGGGGGTACCAGTACAGAGTCTCTGTGGAGGCTATATACAGGGGGTAACAGTACAGAGTCTCTGTGGAGGCTATATATACAGGGTGTTACGGTACAGAGTCTCTGTGGAGGCTATATATACAGGGTGTTACGGTACAGAGTCTCTGTGGAGGCTATATATACAGGGTGTTACGGTACAGAGTCTCTGTGGAGGCTATATATACAGGGTGTTACGGTACAGAGTCTCTGTGGAGGCTATATATACAGGGTGTTA
>NW_024060641.1:12500-30000 GCF_016432855.1 Salvelinus namaycush | reverse complement strand
CAGGTAGTAAGGCAGGTAGTAAGGCAGGAATGAAGTCAGTAAGGCAGGTAGTAAGGCAGGCAGTAAGACAGACGGTAAGGCAGAAATTAAGTCAGTAAGGCAGGTAGTAAGGCAGGTAGTAAGGCAGTCAGTAAGGCAGGTAGTAAGGCATGCATTAAGGCAGGCAGTAAGACAGAAATTAAGTCAGTAAGGCAGTCAGTAAGGCAGGTAGTAAGGCATGCAGTAAGGCAGGCAGTAAGGCAGGCAGTAAGTCAGGCAGTAAGGCAGGCAGTAAGGCAGGCAGTAAGGCAGGCAGTAAGGCAGGTAGTAGGGCATGCAGTAAGGCAGGAATTAAGTCAGTAAGGCAGGCAGTAAGGCAGGCTGTAAGTCAGTAAGGCATGTAGTAAAGCAGGCTGTAAGTCCGTAAGGCATGTAGTAAAGCAGGCAGTAAGGCATTAAGTCAGTCAGGCAGGTAGTAAGGCAGGCATTACGGCAGGTAGTTAGGCAGGCATTAAGTCAGTAAGACATGTAGTAAGGCAGGCAGTAAGGCATGTAGTAAGGCATGTAAAAAGGCAGGCAGTAAGTCAGTAAGGCAGGCAGTAAGGCATGTAAAAAGGCAGGCAGTAAGTCAGGAAGGCAGGCGGTAAGGCATGTAGTAAGGCATGTAAAAAGGCAGGCAGTAAGTCAGTAAGGCATGTAGTAAGGCAGGCAGTAAGGCAGGCAGTACGGCATGTAGTAAGGCAGGCAGTAAGGCAGGCAGTAAGTCAGTAAGGTAGTAAGCAGTAAGTCAGTAAGGCAGGCTGTAAGGCATGTAGGTAGTCAGTATTAAGGCAGAAAGGCATTAAGGCAGGCAGTAATTCAGTAAGCCAGGCAGTAAAGCGGTACGCCAGTAAGGCAGGCAGTAAGTCAGTAAGCCAGGCAGTAAGGCGGTACGCCAGTAAGGCAGGCAGTAAGGCGGTACGCCAGTAAGGCAGGCAGTAAGTCAGTAAGCCAGGCAGTAAAGCGGTACGCCAGTAAGGCAGGCAGTAAGTCAGTAAGCCAGGCAGTAAGGCGGTACGCCAGTAAGGCAGGCAGTACGTCAGTAAGACAGGCAGTACGTCAGTAAGGCAGGCAGTACGTCAGTAAGGCAGGCAGTACGTCAGTAAGACAGGCAGTAAGGCGGTACGCCAGTAAGACAGGCAGTATGCCAGTAAGGCAGGCAGTACGTCAGTAAGACAGGCAGTACGCCAGTAAGACAGGCAGTACGCCAGTAAGACAGGCAGTACGCCAGTAAGACAGGCAGTACGTCAGTAAGACAGGCAGTACGTCAGTAAGACAGGCAGTAAGGCGGTACGCCAGTAAGGCAGGCAGTACGCCAGTAAGACAGGCAGTACGTCAGTAAGACAGGCAGTACGTCAGTAAGACAGGCAGTACGTCAGTAAGACAGGCAGTACGTCAGTAAGGCAGGCAGTACGTCAGTAAGGCAGGCAGTAAGGCGGTACGCCAGTAAGACAGGCAGTACGCCAGTAAGACAGGCAGTACGCCAGTAAGACAGGCAGTACGCCAGTAAGACAGGCAGTAAGGCGGTACGCCAGTAAGACAGGCAGTACGCCAGTAAGACAGGCAGTACGCCAGTAAGACAGGCAGTACGCCAGTAAGACAGGCATTAGGCCAGTAAGGCAGGCAGTACGTCAGTAAGGAAGGCGGTAAGTCAGCAAGCCAGGCAGTACGTCAGTAAGGAAGGCGGTAAGTCAGCAAGCCAGGCAGTAGGCCAGTAAGTCATGCAGTAAGGCAGTAAGTTAGGCTGTAAAGCAGTTTTCCTCTCATTCCCCAACACTACTAGAACAGGACACCCACGGTAAGGCAGGCAGTAAGGCTGGCAGTGAGGCAGGCAGTAAGGCAGAAATGCAGAGAGCGAAAACCTACAGGAGGCTAGCCCTCCAGGTACAGGGTTGGAGAGCGCTGGTATAAAGAGACGTGGGAGGGGCCCTGGTATAAAGAGACGTGGGAGGGGCCCTGGTATAAAGAGACGTGGGAGGGGCCCTGGTATAAAGAGACGTGGGAGGGGCCTTGGTATAAAGAGACGTGGGAGGGGCCCTGGTATAAAGAGACGTGGGAGGGGCCCTGGTATAAAGAGACGTGGGAGGGGCCCTGGTATAAAGAGACGTGGGAGGGGCCCTGGTATAAAGAGACGTGGGAGGGGCCCTGGTATAAAGAGACGTGGGAGGGGCCCTGGTATAAAGAGACGTGGGAGGGGCCCTGGTATAAAGAGACGTGGGAGGGGCCCTGGTATAAAGAGACGTGGGAGGGGCCCTGGTATAAAGAGACGTGGGAGGGGCCCTGGTCAAAATTATTGCACTATAAAGGGAATAGGATGTTGTGTTGGTCGAGGCACTGTTATTGGTCTAGGCCCTGTATTGGTCGAGGCACTGTTACTGGTCGAGGCACTGTTATTGGTCGAGGCACTGTTATTGGTCGAGGCACTGTTATTGGTCGAGGCCCTGTTATTGGTCGAGGCACTGTTACTGGTCGAGGCACTGTTATTGGTCGAGGCACTGTTATTGGTCGAGGCACTGTTATTGGTCGAGGCACTGTTATTGGTCGAGGCACTGTTATTGGTCGAGGCACTGTTATTGGTCGAGGCACTGTTATTGGTCGAGGCACTGTTATTGGTCGAGGCACTGTTATTGGTCGAAGCACTGTTATTGGTCGAAGCACTGTTATTGGTCGAGGCACTGTTATTGGTCGAGGCCCTGTTATTGGTCGAGGCACTGTTATTGGTCGAGGCCCTGTTATTGGTCGAGGCACTGTCATACACCTCTCCTCCTCCTCTCCACTCCTCCATCCGTCAGCCAGCCGGCCCATCTCATCAAGCGGTTTATTCAGCCACGACAAGCAACAACTACTTCCACAGTAGCCCCCCCCATCCGCTCTCCCCTCTTCCTCTCATTACCCCAGAATACGAGAGCAGGACACACACACACCAGAGACACCGGAGGGGGGGGGGGGCTCAATGCTTGCAGGCCTGCAAGGGGAGAGGGAGGGAGAGCGATGGAGAGCGATGGCATCAAAACGAGGACAGGACGGGAGGTAAATATGACTAGAAGAAGCTCTAAATGGGGAGATAAAAGCCTCATCTGCATAATACCAGGCAGGGTCAGAAAACAATGTGTCCTTCTCACCTACGCCATGGTAAAAAGCCATTATAGAGGAGGATTGGGCTAGAGCTGGCTTTTACTCACGCTAGTTGCATTAGCCAATGATACTTGCTTAAAGGGCAAAAGGCACTCTGGTAAGCATTACTCAGCCATTAATAATAAATTGGTACGTGGCCTGACAAATAGCCCTGTGTTTTGTATTTGTTTTTCAGGTCAAATGTTGCAGAAAAACACCACTACTGAATATTGGATAAGGTTTTACTCTGGTTACCATGAAAGACTGAGACCTACGTTACGCTCAACTATTTATATATATAACCTCTGTCACTTAAGCTGTCATTGATATCAAAGGGAATACATGGGGAGTCTCTCTTTACAAGTGAAAAGGCGCCTGGGTTGGGGTTCTAACACTTGACACACCAGTGTAACCTTTCCAGTTCAAAGAGGTTCCTTGAGTAAGGCAGGCAGAAAGGCAGTCAGTAAGGCAGTCAGTAAGGCAGGCAGTAAGGCAGGCAGAAAGGCAGGCAGTAAGACAGTAATGCAGGCAGAAAGGCAGGCAGTAAGGCAGTAAGGCAGGCAGTAAGGCAGGCAGTATGTAAGTAGGGCTGGCAGTGAGGCAGTAAGGCAGACAGAAAGGCAGGCAGTAAGGCAGTAAGGCAGGCAGTAAGGCAGGCATTAAGGAGGTAAGGCAGGCAGTAAGGAAGGCAGTAAGGCAGTTAGTAAGGCAGGCAGTAAGGAGGTAAGGCAGGCAGTAAGGCAGTTAGTAAGGCAGGCAGTAAGGCAGTATGTCAGTAGGGCTGGCAGTAAGGCAGTTAGTAAGGCTGTTAGTAAGGCAGTAAGGCAGGCAGTAAGGCAGTCTGTCAGTAGGGCTGGCAGTAAGGCAGTTAGTAAGGCTGGCAGTAAGGCAGTAAGGCAGGCAGTAAGGCAGTCTGTCAGTAGGGCTGGCAGTAAGGCAGGCAGTAAGGCAGGCAGTAAGGCAGTCTGTCAGTAAGGCTGGCAGTTAGTAAGGCTGGCAGTAAGGCAGTAAGGCAGGCAGTAAGGCAGTCTGTCAGTAAGGCAGTAAGGCAGGCGGTAAGTCAGTAGGGCTGGCAGTAAGGCAGGCAGTAAGGCATGTAGTAATCCAGGCAGTAAGTCTGCAATGCAGGCAGTATGTCAGTAAGGAACGCCCCTGAAAAGGGTATCAGAGGACCCCCCCTAAAAAGGGTATCAGAGGACCCCCACTGAAAAGGGTATCACAGGAACCCCCCTGAAAAGGGTATCAGAGGAACCCCCCTGAAAAGGGTATCAGAGGACCCTCACTGAAAAGGGTATCACAGGAACCCCCCTGAAAAGGGTATAAGAGGACCCCCCTGAAAAGGGTATCAGAGGAACCCCCCTGAAAAGGGTATCAGAGGAACCCCCCTGAAAATGGTATCAGAGGACCCCCACTGAAAAGGGTATAAGAGGACCCCCCTGAAAAGGGTATCAGAGGACCCCCACTGAAAAGGGTATAAGAGGACCCCCCTGAAAAGGGTATCAGAGGACCCCCCCCTGAAAAGGGTATCAGAGGACCCCCCTGAAAAGGGTATCAGAGGACCCCCACTGAAAAGGGTATCAGAGGACCCCCACTGAAAAGGGTATAAGAGGACCCCCCTGAAAAGGGTATCAGAGGACCCCCACTGAAAAGGGTATAAGAGGACCCCCCTGAAAAGGGTATCAGAGGACCCCCCCTGAAAAGGGTATCAGAGGAACCACCTTGAAAAGGGTATCAGAGGACCCCCCTGAAAAGGGTATCAGAGGACCCCCACTGAAAAGGATATCAGAGGACCCCCACTGAAAAGGTTATAAGAGGACCCCCCTGAAAAGGGTATCAGAGGAACCCCACTGAAAAGGGTACCAGAGGACCCCCACTGAAAAGGGTACCAGAGGACCCCCACTGAAAAGGGTATAAGAGGACCCCCCTGAAAAGGGTATCAGAGGACCCCCCTGAAAAGGGTATCAGAGGACCCCCACTGAAAAGGGTATCAGAGGACCCCCCCTGAAAAGGGTATCAGAGGAACCACCACTGAAAAGGGTATCAGAGGACCCCCACTGAAAAGGGTATCAGAGGACCCCCACTGAAAAGGGTATCAGAGGAACCACCTTGAAAAGGGTATCAGAGGACCCCCCTGAAAAGGGTATCAGAGGACCCCCACTGAAAAGGGTATCAGAGGACCCCCACTGAAAAGGGTATAAGAGGACCCCCCTGAAAAGGGTATCAGAGGACCCCCCTGAAAAGGGTATCAGAGGACCCCCACTGAAAAGGGTATCAGAGGACCCCCACTGAAAAGGGTATAAGAGGACCCCCCTGAAAAGGGTATCAGAGTACCCCCCTGAAAAGGGTATCAGAGGACCCCCACTGAAAAGGGTATCAGAGGACCCCCCCTGAAAAGGGTATCAGAGGAACCACCACTGAAAAAGGTATCAGAGGAACCACCTTGAAAAGGGTATCACAGGAACCCCCCTGAAAAGGGTATCAGAGGAACCCCCCTGAAAAGGGTATAAGAGGATTCTCCTGAAAAGGGTATCAGAGGAACCCCCCTGAAAAGGGTATCAGAGGAACCCCCCTGAAAAGGGTATCAGAGGAACCCATGTGTAAAGGTTCAAACCAGAACCTTTTTGTGATGGGAGTGGTTCAATATTTAATTTTTTAAAATAATATATTGTAGAGGTGACAGCCTCTCGTATAGTTATTTTTGGCCACCCGTTAGAGCAAATGTCATTCCTGTTCATCATATTAAGTTTGTACACTGCAAATAAATAAATAAATCTTACTTATGTTACTTATTCTAATATAATACTAATATTATTAACATTGCTGATTAGATATGGTAACAAAGTGGTAACTATTCCGACTTTGGGATTTGCATAGGCTCTCGAGGAATTCACACACCTCTGTAAGCATGATTAAAGCTGTCCTGAGACCCCAGCTAAAATCGGCTGTTCATTTACCTGCATGTCACTTATATTTAGCCTCACAATTAAGTGTTTTACCATTTCATTTTCAGGACAACCAGGATGATGAGTAGAACACAAAACAATTTGACATAAATGGGTTTTATTCGAAAATATCAATAATAAAAAAAAAAGGTTCGCCAAAGCAAAAACCTGATAAACATGAATTTATGTGGATTATGTAAGTCACTGGGAAATGAATTTCCAACTACTCAGTGACAACTGTGTTTGTGACAGCAACTATGTGAATTTATTACAGTATTACAGACACTATGTCCTGAGTTTTTCTAACATTTATGACAGTAAATTTCAATTTGCAATTTAAAAAAATAAAAAGACAGCTTTTTTTGTCTTTTGAGCTTCTAGTCATAAAATCTATGCAGCTCAACTCATTCACTATTTATAGCTACTGATTACAGACCTCCTGGGCCGTACACAGCATTCCTCACTGAGGTCCCTGAATTCCTATCGGACCTTGTTGTCACGTTCCTGACCTGTTTTTCCTTTTTCTTGTATTTATTTAGTTGGTCAGGGCGTGAGTTGGGGTGGGTTGTCTATGTGTTATTTTCTATGTTGGGATATTTGTGTTCGGCCGGGTATGATTCTCAATCAGAGACAGCTGTCAATCGTTGTCCCTGATTGAGAATCATACTTAGGCAGCCGGGGTTTCACGTGTGTTTTGGGGGTGTTTGTATCTCGTGTCAGTGTTCGTGCCACACGGGACTGTTTTCGGTTTTGTCACGTTTGTTGTTTTTGTATGTGTAAGTGTTCAGTTTACGTTCATTAAAATATGACCACTTTCCACTCTGCGTGTTGGTCCGATCCATGCTCCTCCTCGTCTGAGGAGGAGAACGACTTCGACAACCGTTACACTTGTAGACATGGCAGATAATATTCACATGTTTAGTGACTTTAATATTCACATGGAAAAAGTCCACAGACCCACTCCAAAAGGCTTTTAAAGCCATCATCAGATGAGTGAGTTTTGACCAACATGTCTCTGGACCTAGTCACTGCCACAGTCATACCCTATATCAAATCTCCCATTCCTCAAAAAAAATGAAAATGCTTTTGCGCAGCAACTCACTGCATTCTTGAAGACAGCTAGTGTATATGGAATGTTTCAGTCTGATTTAAGACCCCATCATAGCACTGAGACTGCACTCGTGGAGGTGATAAATTACCTTTTAATGATGTCAGTCTGTTCTCGTGCTCCTAGACCTTAGTGCTGTTTTTGACATCATCAATCACCACATTCTTTTGGAGAAATTAGAAACCCTAATTGGTCTACACGGACAAGTTCTGGCCTGGTTTAGATCTTATCTGTCCGAAAAACATCAGTTTGTCTCTGTGAATGGTTTTTCCTCTGTAAGTTTTTGCGTTCCTCAAGGATCCGTTTTAGGACCACTATTGTTTTCACTATATATTCTACCTCTTGGTGATGTCATTCGGAAACACAATGTCAACTTTCACTGCTATGCGGACGACACACAGCTGTACATTTTGATGAAACATGGTGAAACCCCAAAATTGCCCTCCCTTGAAGCTTGTGTTTCAGACATAAGGAAGTGGATGGCGCCAAAAATGTTACTTTTAAACTCGGACAAAACAGAGTTCTAGGTCCGAAGAAACAAAGAGACCTGCTGTTGGATCTGACAATTAATCTTAATCTTGGATCTGACAGTCTTCTCAAATAAAACTGTGAAGGACCTCTGTGTTACTCTGGACCTTGATCTCTCTTTTGACGAACATATCAGGAATATTTCAAGGTCAGCTTTCTTTTATATCTTCGTAACATTGCAAAAATCAGAAATGTGTTGTCCAAAAAATGATGCAGAAAAGCTAATCCATGCTTTTGTTACTTCTAGGTTAGACTACTGCAATGCTCTACTTTCCGGCTACCCGGATAAAGCACTAAATAAACTTCACTTAGTGCTAAACATGGTTGCTGGAATCTTTACCTCGAACCAAAAAATGTGATCATATCACTCCAGTGCTAGCCTCTCTACAGTACATTGGCTTTCTGTTAAGGCTAGGGCTGATTTCATCCTACAAAGCATTACATGGGCTTACTGCTACCTATCTCTCCGATTTTGTCCTGTTGTACATACCTACAAATATGCTACGGTCACAAGACGCAGGCCTCATTATTAACCCTAGATTTTGTAATCAAAAAGCTGGAGGCAGGGCTTTCTCCTATAGAGCTCCATTTTTATGGAATGGTCTGCCTATCCATGTGAGAGACGCAGACTCAGTCTCAACCTTTAAGTCTTTATTGAAGACTCATCTCTTCAGTAGGTCCTATGATTGAGTGTAGTCTGGCCCAGGAGTGTGAAGGTGAATGGAAAGGCACTGGAGCAACGAACTGCCCTTGCTGTCTCTGCCTGGCCGGTCCCCCCTCTCTCCACTGGGATTCTCTGCCTCTAACCCTATTACAGGGGCTGAGTCACTGGCTTACTGGTGCGCTTCCATGCCGTCCCTAGGACAGGTTCAACACTTCAGTGGGTTGAGTCACAGACTTGATCTTTCTGTCTGGGTTTTGCGACACTTCGGGCTTGTGTGGTGGAGGAAATCTTAGTGGGCTATACTCAGCCATGTCTCAGGGTAGTACGTTGGTGGTATGTTGATATCTCTCTAGTGGTGTGGGGGCTGTGCTTTGGCAAAGTGGGTGGGGTTATATCCTGCCTGGTTGTTCCTGTCTGGAGTATTGAAGGATGATGCCACAGTGTCCCCGACCCACCCAGTCTCAGTCTCCAGTCTCCAGTATCTATGGTGCAATAGTTTATGTGCCCGGGGGCTAGGGTCAGTCTGTTATATCTGGTGTAATTCTCCTGTCATATCTGGTGTCCTGTGTGAATTTAAGTATTCTCCCTCTAATTATCTCTCTCTCCTTCTTCCTCCCCTCCCGGAGGATCTGAGCCCTAGGATCATGCCTCAGAACTACCTGGCCTGATGACTCCTGGCTGTCCCCAGTCCACCTGGTCATGCTGCTGCTCCAGTTTCAACTGTTCTGCCTGCGGCTAGGGAACCCTGACCTGTTCGCTGGACTTGCTACCTTGTCCCGGACCTGCTGTTTTCGACTCTCTCTCTCTACCCCACCTGCTGTCTCGACCTCTGAATGTTTGGCTCATGAAAAGCAGACTGACATCTACTCCTGAGGTACTGACCTGTTGCACACTCTACAACCACTGTGATTATTATTTGACCCTGCTGGTGATCTATGAATGTTTGAACATCTTGAAGAACATCCTGGCCTTAAATGGCAATGTACTATTATAATCTCCACCCGAACAGCCAGAATAGGACTGGTCACCCCTCAGAGCCTGGTTCGTCTCTGGGTTTATTCCTAGGTTCCTGCCTTTCAAGGGAGTTTTTCCTAGCCACCATGCTTCTACACCTGCATTTCTTGCTGTTTTGGGGTTTTAGGCTGGGTTTCTGTACAGCACTTTGAGATATCTGCTGATGTAAAAATGGCTTTATAAATGAATAAACTTGACTGGAATTAGAATGTGTTGAACTGGAAAAGGAACTGGAATGCCATTTGTGTCATTCTATTCTAGTAGTGAAATATCCACCAATACCTGTGGCCCATTCAGTCTGTATCCACCAATACCTGTGGCCCATTCAGTCTGTATGATTGCCATTACATCACACATATAATTCTGTACATGGGACGATCAATCGATACAGAAGACTGATTAGCCTGCTATGTGTTGTGTTAGTGAGGCAGTATGAGAGGTGTTCTATGATTTAATGGTCTACAGTGACCTTTCAACAGAAGGAGAGGAGTGACATCGTCAACCATGTGACATATGAGGGAGGATCTGAAAATGAAATGGCTGGTGGATTTGTGTCTCTAAAACATTACTGGCCTAATTCTCCAGTACATGTCATTCCACTACTTTAGTGGTCTAATTCTCCAGTACATGTCATTCCACTACATTAGTGGTATAATTCTACAGTACATGTCAACCCACTACTTTAGTGGTCTAATTCTACAGTACATGTCAACCCACTACTTTAGTGGTCTAATTCTACAGTACATGTCAACCCACTACTTTAGTGGTCTAATTCTACAGTACATGTCAACCCACTACTTTAGTGGTCTAATTCTCCAGTACATGTCATTCCACTACTTTAGTGGTCTAATTCTCCAGTACATGTCATTCCACTACATTAGTGGTATAATTCTACAGTACATGTCAACCCACTACTTTAGTGGTCTAATTCTACAGTACATGTCAACCCACTACTTTAGTGGTCTAATTCTACAGTACATGTCAACCCACTACTTTAGTGGTCTAATTCTCCAGAACATGTCATTCCACTACTTTAGTGGTCTAATTCTCCAGTACATGTCATTCCACTACTTTAGTGGTCTAATTCTCCAGTACATGTCATTCCACTACTTTAGTGGCCTAATTCTACAGTACATGTCATTCCACTACTTTAGTGGTCTAATTCTCCAGTAGATGTTATTCCACTACATGTGTGGCCTAATTCTCCAGTACATGTCATTCCACTACTTTAGTGGCCTAATTCTCCAGTACATGTCATTCCACTACTTTAGTGGTCTAATTCTCCAGTACATGTCATTCCACTACTTTAGTGGCCTAATTCTCCAGTACATGTCATTCCATTACTTTAGTGGCCTAATTCTCCAGTACATGTCATTCCACTACTTTAGTGGCCTAATTCTACAGTACATGTCATTCCACTACATTAGTGGCCTAATTCTCCAGTACATGTCATTCCACTACTTTAGTGGCCTAATTCTACAGTACATGTCATTCCACTACTTTAGTGGTCTAATTCTCCAGTACATGTCATTCCACTACATGTGTGGACTAATTCTCCAGTACATGTCATTCCACTACTTTAGTGGCCTAATTCTCCAGTACATGTCATTCCACTACTTTAGTGGCCTAATTCTACAGTACATGTCATTCCACTACTTTAGTGGCCTAATTCTCCAGTACATGTCATTCCACTACATGTGTGGCCTAATTCTCCAGTACATGTCATTCCACTACTTTAGTGTCCTAATTCTCCAGTACATGTCATTCCACTACTTTAGTGGCCTAATTCTCCAGTACATGTCATTCCATTACTTTAGTGGTCTAATTCTCCAGTACATGTCATTCCACTACTTTAGTGGTCTAATTCTCCAGTACATGTCATTCCACTACTTCAGTGGCCTAATTCTCCAGTACATGTCATTCCACTACTTTAGTGGCCTAATTCTACAGTACATGTCAACCCACTACTTTAGTGGCCTAATTCTCCAGTACATGTCATTCCACTACATGTGTGGCCTAATTCTCCAGTACATGTCATTCCACTACTTTAGTGGTCTAATTCTACAGTACATGTCATTCCACTACTTTAGTGGCCTAATTCTCCAGTACATGTCATTCCATTACTTTAGAGGTCTAATTCTACAGTACATGTCATTCCACTACTTTAGTGGCCTAATTCTCCAGTACATGTCATTCCATTACTTTAGAGGTCTAATTCTACAGTACATGTCATTCCACTACATTAGTGGCCTAATTCTCCAGTACATGTCAAACCACTACTTTAGTGGCCTAATTCTCCAGTACATGTCAACCCACTACTTTAGTGGTCTAATTCTCCAGTACATGTCAACCCACTACTTTAGTGGCCTAATTCTACAGGACATGTCAACCCACTACTTTAGTGGCCTAATTCTCCAGTACATGTCATTCCACTACATTAGTGGCCTAATTCTACAGTACATGTCATTCCACTACTTTAGTGGCCTAATTCTACAGGACATGTCATTCCACTACATGTGTGGCCTAATTCTCCAGTACATGTCATTCCACTACTTTAGTGGCCTAATTCTCCAGTACATGTCATTCCACAACTTTAGTGGCCTAGTTCTCCAGTACATGTCATTCCACTACTTTAGTGGCCTAATTCTCCAGTACATGTCATTCCACTACTTTAGTGGTCTAATTCTACAGTACATGTCATTCCACAACTTTAGTGGCCTAGTTCTCCAGTACATGTCATTCCACTACTTTAGTGGCCTAATTCTCCAGTACATGTCATTCCACTACTTTAGTGGTCTAATTCTACAGTACATGTCATTCCACTACTTTAGTGGTCTAATTCTACAGTACATGTCAACCCACTACTTTAGTGGCCTAATTCTCCAGTACATGTCATTCCACTACTTTAGTGGTCTAATTCTACAGTACATGTCAACCCACTACTTTAGTGGCCTAATTCTCCAGTACATGTCATTCCACTACTTTAGTGGCCTAGTTCTCCAGTACATGTCATTCCACTACATTAGTGGCCTAATTCTCCTGTACGGTCAATATGATGGTCATTATATCAGCGATTACAGGACCTTCATATGTCCATAACTTCCTGTACTATTACACATCAGAGGCCTACCTCCAGGCCTTCAGTGATACAGGACAAAGGTCCTCTGTGCTGGAACACCAGGTCTGGGTTTAAATAATGTCTATTTGAGCATCCGGTATTTAAATAAAATACAAATCTGTGTATTTGACTACTTTTATTTGTGTATTTGAATGGTTATTTGTAAAAATAAAAAATAAAAAAAAACATTCTGTCAAATTTTACTTGACTGTATGTTCAAATACTTATTTCAAATACTATTTTCAAATACCTGGGTTAAATGCTTGGTAGTGTATTTGAGTTTTAAAAATACTCTCCAAATGTATTTCCAAATATGTTAAACTATTTAACTCCTCGTCTTTTCAAATAAAATCTATGTGAATACTTACTGTCAAAGTCACTGAGATATTTCAAATAGTGTCTGAGTAACACAGGACAGAATACAGTATATACAGATAGTATATAACATACACACGTAAAGAACTTCATTTTGTTATAGTACTGCAGTACCTCAGAGCCCTATTAGCTACATACAGTAAAACAGGACACAGGTCTTCATATGTCCATAACATGTACAGTATAACAAACACCTCATGGGTATTAATACAGTAATATCACTGGTATTTAAACAGTAATACAGGGCAGCAGATAAGCTTTGGGACTACAAACTAGTCCATGAGCCAGCAGGCCAAATTGATGATTTTAATGAAGGCCCATGTCTGTGGGTTATGTGTTGGTGTAATAGCCACGTGTCCGAGGTAGTGCTGCTTTGCACACTTTGCAAAAGTATGTGGACACGCTTTCAAATGAGTAGATTCGGCTATTTCAGCCACACCTGTTGCTGACAGTTGTATAAAATCGAGCACACAGCCATGCAATCTCCATAGACAAACATTGGCGGTAGAATGGCTTTACTGAAGAGCTCAGTGACTTTCAATGTGGCACCGTCATAGGATGCCACCTTTCCAACAACTCAGTTTGTCAAATTTCTGCCCTGTTAGAGCTGCCCCTGTCAACTGTAAGTGGTGTTATTGTGAAGTGGAAACGTCAAGGAGCAACAAACAGCTCAGCTATGAAATGGTAGGCCACACAAGCTCACAGAACGTGACCGCCGAGTGTTGAAAAGCATAGCGCGTAAAAATCATTTGTCCTTGGTTGCAACACTCACTACCGAGTTCTAAACTGCCTCTGGAAGCAACGTCAGCACAAGAACTGTTAATCGGGAGCTTCATGAAATGGGTTTCCATGGCTGAGCAGCCTCACACAAGCCTAAGATCACCATGTGCAATACCAAGTGTTGGCTGGATTGATGTAAAGATCACCGCCACTGGACTCTTGAGCAGTAGAAACGCGTTCTCTGGAGTGATGAATCACGCTTCACTATCTGACAGTCTGATGGACAAATCTGGGTTTGGCGGATGTCAGGACAACGCTACCTCCCCAATTCATAGTGCCAACTGTAAAGTTTGGTGGAAGAGGAATAATGGTCTGGGGCTGTTTTCATGGTTAGGACTAGGCCCCTTAGTTCCAGTGAAGGGAAATTGTATCGCTACAGCATACAATGACATTATAGATGATTCTGTACTTCCAACTTTGTGGCAACAGTTTGGGGAAGGCCCTTTCCTGTTTCAGCATGACAATGCCACTGTGCACAAAGCGAGGTCCATACAGAAACAATTTGTTGAGATCGGTTTGGAATAACTTCACTTGCCTGCACAGAGCCCTGACCTCAACCCCATCGAACACCTTTGGGATGAATTGGAACACCTATTGTGAGCCAGGCCTAATCGCCCAACATCAGTGCCCGACCTCACTAATGCTCTTGTGGCTGAATGGAAGCAAGTCCCTGCGGCAATGTTCCAACATCTAGTGGAAAGCCTTCCCAGAAGAGTGCAGGCTTTTATAGCAGCAATGTTCCAACATCTAGTAGAAAGCCTTCCCAGAAGAGTGGAGGCTGTTATAGCAGCAATGTTCCAACATCTAGTGGAAAGCCTTCCCAGAAGAGTGGAGGCTGTTATAGCAGCAAAGGGGGGGACCAACTCTATATTAAGGCCCATGTTCGACGAGCAGGTGTCCACATTGTTTTGGTCACGTAGTGATATGATATGACTCCTATGCTGTTAGTTGGGTCAACAGGATTGAGGGTGTGAAATTTGTATTTGTATTATCAGGGATAAAATTAAATATAAAAGTAAAGCAATTTGATATGTTATTAACTTCATAATGAATGAACATTCATAATGTTAATGTATGAAACAATTGGAATGGGTAATGATATCTCTACGGGCCAGTCATTGCAGATCATAGGTTACACATGAATATATTATGGGGTATATGAATAGACAGGGATGTGATCTATTATCACACGATACCGTGGATGATAACTGCACCATATGTCTCCGAGAACAAGAAGACCCATTGGGAAAGTGTTTTAGTACAGTCATCATAGATTTAGTCTATAATCAGTCCCGGCAGTCTATTTCCAAGATGGCAATAATTCATTTCAATGGGGAGGACCTGGCCATAACTGAATTTTAAGACCAATAATAGCTTAAAATATGTGTTACAGGACATAAGAAAATAATGGTGCAAGGATGTCAGTTATACAGTGCCTTCGGAAAGTATTCAGACCATCAACCAATCAAATCAAATGTATTTATAAAGCCCCTCTTACATCAGCTGATGTCACAAAGTGCTGTACAGAAACCCAGCCTAAAACCTCGAACAGCAGGCAATGCAGGTGTAGAAGCACGGTGGCTAGGAAAAACTCCCTAGAAAGGCCAGAACCTAGGAAGAAACCTAGAGAGGAACCAGGCTATGAGGGGTGGCCAGTCCTCTTCTGGCTGTGCCGGGTGGAGATTATAACAGAACATGGCCAAGATGTTCAAATGTTCATAGATGACCAGCAGGGTCAAATAATAATAATCACAGTGGTTGTAGAGGGTGCAACAGGTCAGCACCTCAGGAGTAAATTGGTTTTTCATAGCTGATCATTCAGATCGGCTATTATCTCTACCGCTCCTGCTGTCTCTAGAGATCTGGGACAAGGTAGCACGTCCAGTGAACATGTCAGGGTTCCATAGCCGCAGGCAGAACAGTTGAAACAGGAGCAGCAGCACGACCAGGTGGAATGGGCACAGCAAGGAGTCATCAGGCCAGGTTGTCGTGAGGCATGGTCCTCGGGCTCAGGTCCTCCGAGAGAGAGAAAGAAAGAGAGAATTAGAGAGAATTAGAGAGAGCATACTTAAATTCACACAGGACACCGGATAAGACATGAGAAATACTCCAGATATAACAGACTGACCTTAGCCCCCCGACACAAACTATTGCAGCATAAATACTGGAGGCTGAGACAGGAGAGGTCGGGAGACACTGTGGCCCTGTCCGATGATACCCCCGGACAGGGACAAACAGGGCCAAATAGGCAGGATTTAACACAACCCACTTTGCCAAAGCAGCCCCCAAACCACTAGAGGGATATCTTCAACCACCAACTTACTATCCAGAGACAAGGCCGAGTATAGCCCACGATCTCCCCGACAGCATGAACCCAAGGGGGGCGATAGACCACAACCCACTCAAGTGGCGCACCCCTCCTAGGGACAGCATGGAAGAGCACCAGTAAGCCAGTGACTCAGCCCCTGTAATAGGGTTAGAGAGAATCCCAGTGGAGAGAGGGGAACCGGCCAGGCAGAGACAGCAAGGGCAGTTCGTTGCTCCAGTGCCTTTCGGTTAACCTTCACACTCCTGGGCCAGACAACACTCAATCATAGGACCTACTGAAGAGATGAGTCTTCAATAAAGACTTAAAGGTCGAGACCGAGTCTGCATCTCTCACATGGATAGGCAGACCATTCCATAAAAAATGGAGCTCTATAGGAGAAAGCCCTGCCTCCAGCTGTTTGCTTAGAAATTCTAGGGACAGTAAGGAGGCCTGCGTCTTGTGACCGTAGCGTACTTGTAGGTATGTACGGCAGGACCAAATCGGAAAGATAGGTAGGAGCAAGCCCATGTAATGCTTTGTAGGTTAGCAGTAAAACCTTGAAATCAGCCCTTGCCTTAACAGGAAGCCAGTGTAGAGAGTCTAGCACTGGAGTAATATGATAAAAAAAATGGGGTTCTAGTCAAGAATCTAGCAGCCGTGTTCAGCACTAACTAAAGGTTATTTAGTGCTTTATAATAGTAAATTAGAGCATGGATACATTTTTCTGCATCATTTTGGGACAGAAAGTTTCTGATTTTGACCTTCGCCTTTGGGGATGCGCACGGGATATGGTCACTAGTGTAACCAGGAGGAGAGGCCTCATTTAACACAGTAAATTCATCAGGCTTCAGCCATGTTTCAGTCAGGCCAATCAAATCAAGATTATGATCAGTGATTAGTTCATTGACTATAACTGCTTTGGAAGTGAGGGATCTAAGATAAAGTAGTCCTATTTTGAGATGTGAGGTATCACGATCTCTTTCAATAATGACAGGAATGGAGGAGGTCTTTATTCCAGTGAGATTGCTAAGGCGAACACTGCCATGTTTAGTTTTACCCAACCTAGATCGAGGCACAGACACGGTCTCAATGGGGATAGCTGAGCTGACTACACTGACTGTGCTAGTGGCAGACTCCACTAAGCTGGCAGGCTGGCTATCAGCCTGCTGCCTGGCCTGCACCCTATCTCATTGTGGAGCTAGGGGAGTTAGAGCCCTGTATATGTTGATAGAGAAGATGAGATCACCCCTCCAGCTAGGATGGAGTCCGTCACTCCTCAGCAGGCCAGACTTGGTCCCAGAAAGAGGGCCAGTTCTACAAATGATATATTTTGGGAGGAGCAGAAAACAGTTTTCAACCAGCGATTGAGTTGTGAGACTCCCCAGTGTTGAGCTCTACTGCTGTAGAGCTCATCACTCCCCCTAACTGGGAGGGGGCCAGAGACAATTACTCGATGCCAACAAATCTTTCTAGCTGATTTACACGCTGAAGCTATGTTGCGCTTGGTGACCTCTGACTGTTTCATCCTAAC
>NW_024060641.1:0-7500 GCF_016432855.1 Salvelinus namaycush | reverse complement strand
ATGGCACCCTATTCCTATTATAGTGCACTACTTTAGACCAGAGCCCTATGGCAACCTATTCCGAATATAGTGCACTACTTTGGACCAGAGCCCCACAGTGCACCATGGGTAATAGGATGTTGTTATGGATACATTGTAGGACTACTAATCAGCTGTCTACAGTTAGCAACGAGGTATTATGATCCAACAGTCACACACTGTTGTTGCTGCTGTATAATTACTAAGAGCAGGAGGGTGTGATGGTTGGTGTATAATTACTAAGAGCAGAAGGATGTGATGGTTGGTGTATAATTACTAAGAACAGAAGGGTGTGATGGTTGGTGTATAATTACTAAGAGCAGAAGGGTGTGATGGTTGGTGTATAATTACTAAGAGCAGAAGGGTGTGATGGTTGGTGTATAATTACTAAGAGCAGAAGGATGTGATGGTTGGTGTATAATTACTAAGAGCAGAAGGGTGTGATGGTTGGTGTATAATTACTAAGAGCAGAAGGATGTGATGGTTGGTGTATAATTACTAAGAGCAGAAGGGTGTGATGGTTGGTGTATAATTACTAAGAGCAGAAGGGTGTGATGGTTGGTGTATAATTACTAAGAACAGAAGGGTGTGATGGTTGGAGTATAATTACTAAGAGCAGAAGGGTGTGATGGTTGGTGTATAATTACTAAGAACAGAAGGGTGTGATGGTTGGTGTATAATTACTAAGAGCAGAAGGATGTGATGGTTGGTGTATAATTACTAAGAGCAGAAGGGTGTGATGGTTGGTGTATAATTACTAAGAGCAGAAGGGTGTGATGGTTGGTGTATAATTACTAAGAACAGAAGGGTGTGATGGTTGGTGTATAATTACTAAGAACAGAAGGGTGTGATGGTTGGTGTATAATTACTAAGAGCAGAAGGGTGTGATGGTTGGTGTATAATTACTAAGAACAGAAGGGTGTGATGGTTGGTGTATAATTACTAAGAGCAGGATGGTGTGATTGTTGGTGTATAATTACTAAGAGCAGAAGGATGTGATGGTTGGTGTATAATTACTAAGAGCAGAAGGATGTGATGGTTGGTGTATAATTACTAAGAACAGAAGGGTGTGATGGTTGGTGTATAATTACTAAGAGCAGAAGGATGTGATGGTTGGTGTATAATTACTAAGAACAGAAGGGTGTGATGGTTGGTGTATAATTACTAAGAGCAGAAGGGTGTGATGGTTGGTGTATAATTACTAAGAGCAGGAGGGTGTGATGGTTGGTGTATAATTACTAAGAGCAGAAGGATGTGATGGTTGGTGTATAATTACTAAGAACAGAAGGGTGTGATGGTTGGTGTATAATTACTAAGAGCAGAAGGATGTGATGGTTGGAGTATAATTACTAAGAGCAGAAGGGTGTGATGGTTGGTGTATAATTACTAAGAGCAGAAGGGTGTGATGGTTGGTGTATAATTACTAAGAACAGAAGGGTGTGATGGTTGGTGTATAATTACTAAGAGCAGGATGGTGTGATGGTTGGTGTATAATTACTAAGAGCAGAAGGGTGTGATGGTTGGTGTATAATTACTAAGAGCAGAAGGGTGTGATGGTTGGTGTATAATTACTAAGAGCAGGACGGTGTGATGGTTGGTGTATAATTACTAAGAAACGAAGGGTGTGATGGTTGGTGTATAATTACTAAGAACAGAAGGGTGTGATGGTTGGTGTATAATTACTAAGAGCAGAAGGATGTGATGGTTGGTGTATAATTACTAAGAACAGAAGGGTGTGATGGTTGGTGTATAATTACTAAGAGCAGAAGGGTGTGATGGTTGGTGTATAATTACTAAGAGCAGGATGGTGTGATGGTTGGTGTATAATTACTAAGAACAGAAGGGTGTGATGGTTGGTGTATAATTACTAAGAGCAGAAGGGTGTGATGGTTGGTGTATAATTACTAAGAACAGAAGGGTGTGATGGTTGGTGTATAATTACTAAGAACAGAAGGGTGTGATGGTTGGTGTATAATTACTAAGAACAGAAGGGTGTGATGGTTGGTGTATAATTACTAAGAGCAGAAGGATGTGATGGTTGGTGTATAATTACTAAGAGCAGAAGGGTGTGATGGTTGGTGTATAATTACTAAGAGCAGGATGGTGTGATGGTTGGTGTATAATTACTAAGAACAGAAGGGTGTGATGGTTGGTGTATAATTACTAAGAACAGAAGGGTGTGATGGTTGGTGTATAATTACTAAGAACAGAAGGGTGTGATGGTTGGTGTATAATTACTAAGAACAGAAGGGTGTGATGGTTGGTGTATAATTACTAAGAACAGAAGGGTGTGATGGTTGGTGTATAATTACTAAGAACAGAAGGGTGTGATGGTTGGTGTATAATTACTAAGAGCAGAAGGATGTGATGGTTGGTGTATAATTACTAAGAGCAGGATGGTGTGATGGTTGGTGTATAATTACTAAGAGCAGAAGGATGTGATGGTTGGTGTATAATTACTAAGAGCAGAAGGGTGTGATGGTTGGTGTATAATTACTAAGAACAGAAGGGTGTGATGGTTGGTGTATAATTACTAAGAGCAGAAGGATGTGATGGTTGGTGTATAATTACTAAGAGCAGGATGGTGTGATGGTTGGTGTATAATTACTAAGAGCAGAAGGATGTGATGGTTGGTGTATAATTACTAAGAACAGAAGGGTGTGATGGTTGGTGTATAATTACTAAGAGCAGAAGGATGTGATGGTTGGTGTATAATTACTAAGAACAGAAGGGTGTGATGGTTGGTGTATAATTACTAAGAACAGAAGGGTGTGATGGTTGGTGTATAATTACTAAGAACAGAAGGGTGTGATGGTTGGTGTTTAATTACTAAGAACAGAAGGGTGTGATGGTTGGTGTATAATTACTAAGAACAGAAGGGTGTGATGGTTGGTGTATAATTACTAAGAACAGAAGGGTGTGATGGTTGGTGTATAATTACTAAGAGCAGAAGGGTGTGATGGTTGGTGTATAATTACTAAGAACAGAAGGGTGTGATGGTTGGTGTATAATTACTAAGAACAGAAGGGTGTGATGGTTGGTGTATAATTAGTAAGAACAGAAGGGTGTGATGGTTGGTGTATAATTACAAAGAGCAGAAGGGAGTGGTGGTTGGTGTATAATTACTAAGAGCAGAAGGGTGTGATGGTTGGTGTATAATTACTAAGAACAGAAGGGTGTGATGGTTGGTGTATAATTACTAAGAGCAGGAGGGTGTGATGGTTGGTGTATAATTACTAAGAACAGAAGGGTGTGATGGTTGGTGTATAATTACTAAGAGCAGGAGGGTGTGATGGTTGGTGTATAATTACTAAGAACAGAAGGGTGTGATGGTTGGTGTATAATTACTAAGAACAGAAGGGTGTGATGGTTGGTGTATAATTACTAAGAGCAGAAGGGTGTGATGGTTGGTGTATAATTACTAAGAACAGAAGGGTGTGATGGTTGGTGTATAATTACTAAGAACAGAAGGGTGTGATGGTTGGTGTATAATTACTAAGAGCAGAAGGGTGTGATGGTTGGTGTATAATTACTAAGAACAGAAGGGTGTGATGGTTGGTGTATAATTACTAAGAGCAGAAGGATGTGATGGTTGGAGTATAATTACTAAGAGCAGGAGGGTGTGATGGTTGGTGTATAATTCCTAAGAGCAGAAGGGTGTGATGGTTGGTGTATAATTACTAAGAGCAGAAGGATGTGATGGTTGGAGTATAATTACTAAGAGCAGGATGGTGTGATGGTTGGTGTATAATTCCTAAGAGTAGAAGGGTGTGATGGTTGGTGTATAATTACTAAGAGCAGACGGGTGTGATGGTTGGTGTATAATTACTAAGAGCAGGATGGTGTGATGGTTGGTGTATAATTACTACGAACAGAAGGGTGTGATGGTTGGTGTATAATTACTAAGAGCAGAAGGGTGTGATGGTTGGTGTATAATTACTAAGAGCAGAAGGGTGTGATGGTTGGTGTATAATTACTAAGAGCAGAAGGGTGTGATGGTTGGTGTATAATTACTAAGAACAGAAGGGTGTGATGGTTGGTGTATAATTACTAGAACAGAAGGGTGTGATGGTTGGTGTATAATTACTAAGAGCAGAAGGATGTGATGGTTGGTGTATAATTACTAAGAGCAGAAGGGTATGATGGTTGGTGTATAATTACTAAGAGCAGAAGGATGTGATGGTTGGTGTATAATTACTAAGAACAGAAGGGTGTGATGGTTGGTGTATAATTACTAAGAACAGAAGGGTGTGATGGTTGGTGTATAATTACTAAGAACAGAAGGGTGTGATGGTTGGTGTATAATTACTAAGAGCAGGAGGGTGTGATGGTTGGTGTATAATTACTAAGAGCAGGAGGGTGTGATGGTTGGTGTATAATTACTAAGAGCAGGAGGGTGTGATGGTTGGTGTATAATTACTAAGAGCAGAAGGGTGTGATGGTTGGTGTATAATTACTAAGAACAGAAGGGTGTGATGGTTGGTGTATAATTACTAAGAGCAGGAGGGTGTGATGGTTGGTGTATAATTACTAAGAACAGAAGGGTGTGATGGTTGGTGTATAATTACGAAGAACAGAAGGGTGTGATGGTTGGTGTATAATTACTAAGAGCAGAAGGGTGTGATGGTTGGTGTATAATTACTAAGAACAGAAGGGTGTGATGGTTGGTGTATAATTACGAAGAACAGAAGGGTGTGATGGTTGGTGTATAATTACTAAGAGCAGAAGGGTGTGATGTTGGTGTATAATTACTAAGAACAGAAGGGTGTGATGGTTGGTGTATAATTACTAAGAGCAGAAGGGTGTGATGGTTGGTGTATAATTACTAAGAGCAGGAGGGTGTGATGGTTGGTGTATAATTACTAAGAACAGGAGGGTGTGATGGTTGGTGTATAATTACTAAGAACAGAAGGGTGTGATGGTTGGTGTATAATTACTAAGCGCAGGAGGGTGTGATGGTTGGTGTATAATTACTTAGAGCAGAAGGGTGTGATGGTTGGTGTATAATTACTAAGAGCAGGAGGGTGTGATGGTTGGTGTATAATTACTAAGAACAGGAGGGTGTGATGGTTGGTGTATAATTACTAAGAACAGAAGGGTGTGATGGTTGGTGTATAATTACTAAGAGCAGAAGGGTGTGACGGTTGGTGTATAATTACTAAGAGCAGAAGGATGTGATGGTTGGTGTATAATTACTAAGAACAGAAGGGTGTGATGGTTGGTGTATAATTACTAAGAGCAGGAGGATGTGATGGTTGGTGTATAATTACTAAGAACATGCGGGTGTGATGGTTGGTGTATAATTACTAAGAACAGAAGGATGTGATGGTTGGTGTATAATTACTAAGAGCAGAAGGGTGTGATGGTTGGTGTATAATTACGAAGAGCAGAAGGATGTGATGGTTGGTGTATAATTACTAAGAGCAGGATGGTGTGATGGTTGGTGTATAATTACTAAGAACAGAAGGATGTGATGGTTGGTGTATAATTACTAAGAGCAGAAGGATGTGATGGTTGGTGTATAATTACTAAGAGCAGGATGGTGTGATGGTTGGTGTATAATTACTAAGAACAGAAGGGAGTGATGGTTGGTGTATAATTACTAAGAGCAGAAGGGTGTGATGGTCGGTGTATAATTACTAAGAACAGAAGGATGTGATGGTTGGTGTATAATTACTAAGAGCAGAAGGGTGTGATGGTTGGTGTATAATTACTAAGAACAGAAGGGTGTGATGGTTGGTGTATAATTACTAAGAGCAGGAGGGTGTGATGGTTGGTGTATAATTACTAAGAACAGAAGGATGTGATGGTTGGTGTATAATTACTAAGAACAGAAGGGTGTGATGGTTGGTGTATAATTACTAAGAGCAGGAGGGTGTGATTGTTGGTGTATAATTACTAAGAGCAGAAGGGTGTGATGGTTGGTGTATAATTACTAAGAACAGAAGGGTGTGATGGTTGGTGTATAATTACTAAGAGCAGAAGGATGTGATGGTTGGTGTATAATTACTAAGAACAGAAGGGTGTGATGGTTGGTGTATAATTACGAAGAACAGAAGGGTGTGATAGTTGGTGTATAATTACTAAGAACAGAAGGGTGTGATGGTTGGTGTATAATTACTAAGAACAGAAGGGTGTGATCGTTGGTGTATAATCACTAAGAGGAGGATGGTGTGATGGTTGGTGTATAATTACTAAGAGCAGAAGGGTGTGATGGTTGGTGTATAATTACTAAGAGCAGGATGGTGTGATTGTTGGTGTATAATTACTAAGAGCAGGATGGTGTGATGGTTGGTGTATAATTACTAAGAGCAGAAGGGTGTGATGGTTGGTGTATAATTACTAAGAACAGAAGGGTGTGATGGTTGGTGTATAATTACTAAGAACAGAAGGGTGTGATGGTTGGAGTATAATTACTAAGAGCAGAAGGGTGTGATGGTTGGTGTATAATTACTAAGAGCAGAAGGGTGTGATGGTTGGTGTATAATTACTAAGAGCAGAAGGGTGTGATGGTTGGTGTATAATTACTAAGAACAGAAGGGTGTGATGGTTGGTGTATAATTACTAAGAGCAGAAGGGTGTGATGGTTGGTGTATAATTACTAAGAACAGAAGGGTGTGATGGTTGGTGTATAATTACTAAGAGCAGAAGGGTATGATGGTTGGTGTATAATTACTAAGAGCAGAAGGATGTGATGGTTGGTGTATAATTACTAAGAACAGAAGGGTGTGATGGTTGGTGTATAATTACTAAGAACAGAAGGGTGTGATGGTTGGTGTATAATTACTAAGAACAGAAGAGTGTGATGGTTGGTGTATAATTACTAAGAGCAGGAGGGTGTGATGGTTGGTGTATAATTACTAAGAGCAGGAGGGTGTGATGGTTGGTGTATAATTACTAAGAGCAGGAGGGTGTGATGGTTGGTGTATAATTACTAAGAGCAGAAGGGTGTGATGGTTGGTGTATAATTACTAAGAACAGAAGGGTGTGATGGTTGGTGTATAATTACTAAGAGCAGGAGGGTGTGATGGTTGGTGTATAATTACTAAGAGGAGGAGGGTGTGATGGTTGGTGTATAATTACTAAGAACAGAAGGGTGTGATGGTTGGTTTATAATTACTAAGAGCAGAAGGGTGTGATGGTTGGTGTATAATTACGAAGAGCAGAAGGATGTGATGGTTGGTGTATAATTACTAAGAGCAGGATGGTGTGATGGTTGGTGTATAATTACTAAGACAGAAGGATGTGATGGTTGGTGTATAATTACTAAGAGCAGAAGGATGTGATGGTTGGTGTATATTACTAAGAGCAGGATGGTGTGATGGTTGGTGTATAATTACTAAGAACAGAAGGGAGTGATGGTTGGTGTATAATTACTAAGAGCAGAAGGGTGTGATGGTCGGTGTATAATTACTAAGAACAGAGGATGTGATGTTGGTGTATAATTACTAAGAACAGAAGGATGTGTGGTTGGTGTATAAT
>NW_024060640.1:0-22450 GCF_016432855.1 Salvelinus namaycush | reverse complement strand
CAAAGCAGGGGGACGGGGCTGGGACGAATGTAACCACTCTCAAAGCAGGGGGACGGGGCTGTAACCACTCTCAAAGCAGGGGACGGGCTGTAACCACTCTCAAAGCAGGGGGACGGGGCTGTAACCACTCTCAAAGCAGGGGGACGGGGCTGGCGAAATGTAACCACTCTCAAAGCAGGGGGACGGGGCTGTAACCACTCTCAAAGCAGGGGGACGGGGCTGGCGAAATGTAACCACTCTCAAAGCAGGGGGACGGGGCTGTAACCACTCTCAAAGCAGGGGGACGGGCTGTAACCACTCTCAAAGCAGGGGGACGGGGCTGTAACCACTCTCAAAGCAGGGGGACGGGCTGTAACCACTCTCAAAGCAGGGGGACGGGGCTGTAACCACTCTCAAAGCAGGGGGACGGGGCTGTAACCACCTCTCAAAGCAGGGGGACGGGGCCGGCGAAATGTAACCACTCTCAAAGCAGGGGGACGGGGCTGTAACCACTCTCAAAGCAGGGGGACGGGGCTGTAACCACTCTCAAAGCAGGGGGACGGGGCTATAACCACTCTCAAAGCAGGGGGACGGGGCTGTAACCACTCTCAAAGCAGGGGGACGGGGCTGTAACCACTCTCAAAGCAGGGGGACGGGGCTGTAACCACTCTCAAAGCAGGGGGACGGGGCTGTAACCACTCTCAAGCAGGGGGACGGGGCTGTAACCACTCTCAAAGCAGGGGACGGGGCTGTAACCACTCTCAAAGCAGGGGGACGGGGCTGTAACCACTCTCAAAGCAGGGGGACGGAGCTGTAACCACTCTCAAAGCAGGGGGACGGGGCTGTAACCACTCTCAAAGCAGGGGGACGGGGCTGTAACCACTCTCAAAGCAGGGGGACGGAGCTGTAACCACTCTCAAAGCAGGGGGACGGGGCTGTAACCACTCTCAAAAGCAGAGGGACGGGGCTGTAACCACTCTCAAAGCAGGGGGACGGAGCTGTAACCACTCTCAAAGCAGGGGGACGGGGCTGTAACCACTCTCAAAGCAGGGGGACGGGGCTGTAACCACTCTCAAAGCAGGGGGACGGGGCTGTAACCACTCTCAAGCAGGGGACGGGGCTGTAACCATTCTCAAAGCAGGGGGACGGGGCTGTAAACCACTCTCAAAGCAGGGGGACGGAGCTGTAACCACTCTCAAAGCAGGGGGACCGGGCTGTAACCACTCTCAAAGCAGGGGGACGGAGCTGTAACCACTCTCAAAGCAGGGGGACGGAGCTGTAACCACTCTCAAAGCAGGGGGACGGGGCTGTAACCACTCTCAAAGCAGGGGGACGGGGCTGTAACCACTCTCAAAGCAGGGGGACGGGGCTGTAACCACTCTCAAAGCAGGGGACGGGCTGTAACCACTCTCAAAGCAGGGGGACGGGGCTGGCGAAATGTAACCACTCTCAAAGCAGGGGACGGGGCTGTAACCACTCTCAAAGCAGGGGGACGGGGCTGGCGAAATGTAACCACTCTCAAAGCAGGGGTACGGGGCTGTAACCACTCTCAAAGCAGGGGGACGGGGCTGGCGAAATGTAACCACTCTCAAAGCAGGGGGACGGGGCTGTAACCACTCTCAAAGCAGGGGGACGGGGCTGGCGAAATGTAACCACTCTCAAAGCAGGGGGACGGGGCTGTAACCACTCTCAAAGCAGGGGGACGGGGCTGTAACCACTCTCAAAGCAGGGGGACGGGGCTGGCGAAATGTAACCACTCTCAAAGCAGGGGGACGGGGCTGTAACCACTCTCAAAGCAGGGGGACGGGGCTGTAACCACTCTCAAAGCAGGGGGACGGGGCTGTAACCACTCTCAAAGCAGGGGGACGGGGCTGGCGAAATGTAACCACTCTCAAAGCAGGGGTACGGGGCTGTAACCACTCTCAAAGCAGGGGGACGGGGCTGGCGAAATGTAACCACTCTCAAAGCAGGGGGACGGGGCTGTAACCACTCTCAAAGCAGGGGGACGGGGCTGTAACCACTCTCAAAGCAGGGGGACGGGGCTGTAACCACTCTCAAAGCAGGGGGACGGGGCTGGCGAAATGTAACCACTCTCAAAGCAGGGGGACGGGGCTGTAACCACTCTCAAAGCAGGGGGACGGGGCTGTAACCACTCTCAAATTCAAAGACAGAACTATGGATGCAAGCACTATGCCACTATGCCACTATGCCACTATGCCACTATGCCACTATGCTTGCATCCATGACAAAATTATAGTTTTGTTGTTGTTGAGGCTATACAGTGTTTGTTTACATTTTACTTTGTTTATAAACATTGGAGTAAAACAAGCTGAGATGAATTCAGCTTTCAGCAGGACAATAACTTAAAACACAAGGCCAAATCTACACTGCAGTTGCTTACTAAGAAGACAGGGAATGTTGCTGAGTGGCTGAGTTACAGTTTTGACTTAAATCTACTTAAATATCTATAGCAAGACCTGAAAATGGTTGTCTGGCAATGATCAACAACCAATTTGACAGAGCTTGAAGAATTTTGAAAATAATAATAATCTCTTAGAGCCTTACCCAGAAAGCCTCACAGCTGTAAACGCTGCCAATGGTGATTCTAACATGTATTGACTCAGGGGTGTGAATACTTATGTAAATTAGATATTTCTGTATTTCATTTTCAATACATTTGCAACAATTTCAAAACATTTTTTTTTACTTCGCCATTATGGGGATTGTGGGTAGATGGGTGTGGAAAAAAACAATTGAAGACTTTTTAAATTCAGGCTGAAAAACAACAAAATGTGAAATAAGTCAAGGGGTATGAATACTTTCTGAAGGCATTGCCCTTATTCGATTTTATGTAACAATTTTTTTTTTTTTTTTTAAATACATTGGATAAAAGCAGAGACTTGCCCCTTGAATGTTTTGGTACACCTACTGGAGAGCTATTCTTTGTCTACATCCAATCAGCATCGTTCACAGCCTCTTAAGCTTTAGCCCCACCCAGTCTTTAATTATTCATATGTGAGGCCATGTGCTAAACAGAGTGAGTAAGGTACAGTAGTAAACAACTAAACATTTCAAGACTGAAAGTGGTTCAAGTACAATAAAGGAATAATTAAAGGGTAAAAATAATCTATCTAATCTTTGTCCAGATAGAAATATTGTATAATTATTATCTATAAGTCTTTGCTAGGTAAAGCCCCGCCTTATCTCAGCTCACTGGTCACCATAGCAGCACCCACCCATAGCACGCGCTCCAGCAAGTATATTTCACTGGTCACCCCCAAAGCCAATTCCTCCTTTGGCCGCCTTTCCTTCCAGTTCATTGCACCTGTACATAGCCCACCTGTAAATAGCCCATCCAACTACCTCATCCCCATACTGTTATTATTATCTTTTGCTCCTTTGCACCCCAGTATCTCTACTTGCACATTCATCTTCTGCACATCTATCACTCCAGTGTCTAATTGCTATATTTTAATTGTTTCGCCACTATGGTCTATTTATTGCTTTACCTCCCTTATCTTACCTCATTTGCACACACTGTATATAGACTTTTTCTATTGTGTTATTGACTGTATGTTTATTTATTCCATGTGTAACTCTGTGTTGTTGTTTGTGTCGCACTGATTTGCTTTATCTTGGCCAGGTCGCAGTTATAAATGAGAACTTGTTCTCAACTGGCCTACCTGGTTAAATAAAGGTGAAAAAAATGAAATAAAAAAATAAAATAAAATGTCCAGCCCACCCATTATCTCAGCCAATCATGGCTAGCGGGAAGGTTCCTTTAAAACCAAACAAGCTCGTAATTTATTTACAGATGGCATACAAGTTAGTTATTAAAGGCAAATGAAAGATCACATGTTCCAGAAGGCATTTCTGCCAAAAACACATTTTGACCAAAAAAATACAAATAAAAACGTTGAAATGCCTCTCCTGTGAAGACAGTAACTTCTTGAAAACGGGTCACATATTCTTCAAGAATGGGTACATATCATTTATGAGACATAGATTGTTTATGTGTGTATAACAGTATAGCTTCCGTCCCTCTCCTCGCCCCTACTTGGGCTCGAACCAGGGACCCTCTGCACACATAGACAACAGTCACCCTCGAAGCATCATTACCCATCGCTCCACAAAAGCCACAGCCCTTGCAGAGCAAGGGGAACAACTACTTCAAGGTCTCAGAGCGAGTGACGTCATTGATTGAAACACTATTAGCGTGTACCACCGCTAACTAGCTAGCCATTTCACATCGGTTACATGTGCCATTCAGAGGGTGAATGGGCAAGACAAAATATTTAAGTGCCTTCGAACGAGGTATGGTAGTAGATACCAGGCGCACCAGTTTGAGCGCATCAAGAACTGCAACGCTGCTGGGTTTTTCACGCTCAACTGTTTCCCGTGTGTATCAATAATGGTCCACACCCCAAAGAACATCCAGCCAACTTCACACAACTGTGGGAAGCACTGGAGTCAACATGGAACAGCATCCCTGTGGAACGCTTCCAACACCTTGTAGAGTCCATGTCCTGACGAATTGAGGCTGTTCTGAGGGGAAAAGGTGGTGCAACTCAATATTAGGAAGGTGCTCCTTATATTTTGTACACTCAGTGTAAACACTTAAAACATTTTTCATAGAGGGGTTGTCCCATACTGTCAGCCAGGTCGCTCAAGATCCACTGCGAAATTGGACGTCCGTCCAGGTAAACAGGACGTTAGGAGATTACGTCTCGACCGGTCACTTGGGGCCGGTGAGAAGAGTGAGAAAATTATGCCTTGTGTTTCAAACGAGAGACAGACTACACACACACACACACACACACACACACACACACACACACACACACACACACACACACACACACACACACACACACACACACACACACACACACACACACACACACAGGAAGAGACATCAACTGGCAACATATAACATCTTGTGTATTGTTGTAGGGTGGTGCCCGTTCTTACACAGTGTTCATTTCCTTATTTCTCTCATTCAACCTGTTTACCTCACAGTGTTTCCTGTTTTAAATACACATGCATTGTTGATGTCCTCTGTTAAAACAGGACATGTCTGTGTGTGTGTGCGTGTGTGCGTGTGTGCGTGTGGGCGGGTGAGTGTGTGTGTGTGTGTGTGTGTGTGTGGGCGGGTGAGTGTGTGTGTGTGTGTGGGCGGGTGTGTGTGTGCGTGCGTGTGTGTGGGCGGGTGAATGTGTGTGTGTGTTTGTGGGCGGGTGAGTGTGTGTGTGTGTGTGTGTGTGTGTGTGTGTGTGTGTGCGTGCGTGCGTGCGTGCGTGCGTGCGTGCGTGCGTGCGTGCGTGCGTGTGTGTGTGTGTGTGGGTAGGCGGGCGAGTGTGGAACTAACACGGTTAATACTCACTCTGTAGACACTGTTGGCTGGTACAGTTGAGTGATTGGAGGTCGATGCCCTGGCAGTCTTTGCCCCCGGTGCCAGGCGAGGGCTGGGTACACTCTCTACTGCGCCACATGGAACAGTCCACTCCGCACTCAGACCAATTAGACCAATCACTCCAACCTCCATCTACTGAACACAGGGACAGGCACAGGGTCAGAGAGAGAGATACCACACACACGCACAGAGACCAGAGTCAGAGAGACACAGACCAGAGTCAGAGAGACACAGACCAGAGTCAGAGAGACACAGACTAGAGTCAGAGAGACACAGACCAGAGTCAGAGAGACACAGACCAGAGTCAGAGAGACACAGACTAGAGTCAGAGACACAGACTAGAGTCAGAGACACACAGACTAGAGTCAGAGACACACAGGCTAGAGTCAGAGACACACAGACCAGAGTCAGAGACTCAGACCAGAATCAGAGAGACACAGACCAGAATCAGAGAGACACAGACCAGAGTCAGAGAGACACAGACCAGAGTCAGAGAGACACAGACCAGAGTCAGAGAGACACAGACTAGAGTCAGAGAGACACAGACTAGAGTCAGAGAGACACAGACTAGAGTCAGAGACACAGACTAGAGTCAGAGACACACAGACTAGAGTCAGAGACACAGACCAGAATCAGAGAGACAGACCAGAGTCAGAGACACAGACCAGAATCAGAGAGACACAGACCAGAGTCAGAGAGACACAGACCAGAGTCAGAGACACAGACCAGAGTCAGAGACACAGACCAGAGTCAGAGAGACACAGACCAGAGTCAGAGACTCAGACCAGAGTCAGAGACACAGACCAGAGTCAGAGAGACACAGACCAGAGTCAGAGAGACACAGACCAGAATCAGAGAGACACAGACCAGAGTCAGAGAGACACAGACCAGAGTCAGAGACTCAGACCAGAGTCAGAGAGACACAGACCAGATATTAGGTTTTGTTGTGGAATTTGTTAGATATTAGGTTTTGTTGTGGATTTGTTAGATATTACCTGTTAGATACTGCTGCACTGTTGGATCTAGAAGCATAAGCATTTCACTACACTCACAATAACATCTGCTGACCCATGTGTATGTGACCAATAACATTTGACACGTGGTCTGCGGTTGTGAGGCTAGTTGGACTTACTGGCAAATTCTTTTAAACTATGTTGGAGGCGGCTTATGGTAGAGAAATGAACATTACATTTTCCGGCACCAGCTCTGGTGGACATTCCTGCAGTCAGCATGCCAATTCCACGCTCCCTCACAACTTGAGACATTTGTGGCATTTTGTTGTGTGACAAAACTGCACATTTTAGATTGGACTGTTATTGTCCCCCAGCACAAGGTGCACCTGTGTAATGATCATGGTGTTTAATCAGCTTCTTGATACGCCACACTTGTCAGGTGGACAAAGATAAATGCTCACAAACAGGGATGTAAACAAATTTGTGCACATCATTTGAGAGAAATACGATTTTTGTACGTATGGAAACTTTCTGGGATCTTTTATTTCAGCTCATGAAAAATGAGAACCAACACTTTACATCTTGTGTTTATAGTTTTGTTCAGTGTAATATTAGGTATATAGTGCATTCGGAAAGTATTCAGACCCATTGACTGTTTCCACATTTTGTTATATTACAGCCTTCTTCTAAAATGCATGAACAAAAAAATGTATCCTCAGCAATCTACACACAATACCCCATAATAACAAAGTGAAATCAGAATTCAAGGCACACTTAAGCAGCATGGCTACCACAGCATTCTGCAGCGATACACCTTCCCATCTGGTTTGCGCTTAGTGGGACTGTCATTTGTTTTTCAACAGGACAATGACCCAACACACCTCCAGGCTGTTTAAGGGCTATTTGACCAAGAAGGAGAGTGATGGAGTGCTGCATCAGATGACCTGGCCTCCACAATCACCCGACCTCAACCCAATTGAGATGGTTTGGGACGAGTTGGACCGCAGAGTGAAGGAAAAACAGCCAACAAGTGCTCAGCATACGTGGGAACTCCTTCAAGACTGTTGGAAAAGCATTTCTCATGAAGCTGGTTGAGAGAATGCCAAGAGTGTTCAAAGCTGTCGTCAAGGCAAAGGGTGGCTACTTTGAAGAATATAAAATATAAAATATATTTTGATTTGTTTAAGACTTTTTTGGTTACTACATGATTCCATATGTGTTATTTCATAGTTTTGATGTCTTCACTATTATTCTACAATGTAAAAAATAGTCAAAATAAAGATAAACCCTGGAATGAGAAGGTGTGTCCAACTTTGTACTGTATTTAATATTAGGTATGTACTATTAGGTATATAATATTAGGTACTGTATATAGTATTAGGCATTGAATATTATGTATAGAATATTAGGTATAGAATATTAGGTATAGAATATTAGGTACATAATATTAGATTTATAATAATAGTTATATAATATAAGGTTTTCTCCACAAGGCATGAGAGCATTCCAATACAGATAAAGGTTGACTGATACGCTGGATTAGGCAACACCCCAAAACGAATGTGTATTTAACAGATACATTGTGTAGTTCTGCTTGCTTTGCTTTCATTCCACAAGAAAATCCTGTGGTTTATGAAACGTAACAGGAGATGGACAGAGTTAGCTGCTATACCTGAGCAGAAACATAACAGGAGATGGACAGAGTTAGATGCTATACCTATGCAGTATAACAGGAAAAGGACAGAGTTAGATGCTACAGTGGCTTGCGAAAGTATTCACCCCCCTTGGCATTTTTCCTATTTTGTTGTATTACAAACTGGAAATAAAATGTATTTTTGGGAGGGGGGTTGTATCATTAGATTTACACAATATGCCTACCATTTTGAAGATGGAAATTATTTTTTATTGTGAAACAAACAAGAAATAAGACAAACAGAAAACTTGAGCGTGCATAACTATTCACCCCCCCCCCCCCCCCCCCCCCCCCCCCCAAGTCAATACTTTGTAGAGCCACCTTTTGTAGCAATTACAGCTGCAAGTCTCTTGGGGTATGTCTCTATAAGCTTGGCACTAGCACTGGGATTTTTGCCCATTCGTCAAGGCAAAACTGCTCCAGCTCCTTCAAGTTGGATGGGTTCCGCTGGTGTACAGCAATAGTTAAGTCATACCACAGATTCTCAATTGGATTGAGGTCTGGGCTTTGACTATGCCCTTCCAAGACATTTAAATGTTTCCCCTTAAACCACTCGAGTGTTTCTTTAGCAGTATGCTTAGGGTCATTGTCATGCTGAAGGTGAACCTCTGTCCCAGTCTCAAATCTCTGGAAAACTGAAACAGGTTTCCCTCAAGAATTTCCCTGTATTTAGCGCCATCCATCATTCCTTCAATTCTGACCAGTTTCCCAGTCCCTGCCAATGAAAAACATCCCCACAGCATGATGCTGCCACCACCATGCTTCACAGTGGGGATGAGGTTCTCGGGGTGATGAGAGGTGTTAGGTGTGTGCCAGACAGCGTTTCCTTGATGGCCAAAAAGCTCAATTTTAGTCTCATCTGACCAGAGTACCTTCTTCCATATGTTTGGAGAGTCTCCATGCCTTTTGGCAAACACCAAACGTGTTTTCTTATTTTTTCTTTAAGCAATGGCTTTTTTTCTGGACACTCTTCTGTAAAGCCCAGCTCTGTGGAGTGTACGGCTTAAAGTGGTCCTATGGACAGATACTCCAATCTCGCTGTGGAGCTTTGCAGCTCCTTCAGGTTTATCTTTGGTCTCTTTGTTGCCTCTCTGATTAATGCCCTCCTTGCCTGTGTAAGTTATGGTGTGCGGCCCTCTCTTGGCAGGTTTGTTGTGGTGCCATATTCTTTCCATTTTATTTATAATGGATATAATGGTGCTCCATGGGATGATCAAAGTTTCTGATATTTTTTCATAACCCAACCCTGATCTGTACTTCTCCACAACTTTGTCCCTGACCTGTTGGGAGAGCTCCTTGGTGCTCATGATGCCGCTTGCTTGGTGGTGCCCCTTGCTTAGTGGTGTTGCAAACTCTGGGGCCTTTCAGAACATGTGTAGATATACTGAGACCATGTGACAGATTATGTGACACTTAGATTGCACACAGGTGGACTTTATTTAACTAATTATGTGACTTCTGAAGGTAATTGGTTGCACCAGATCATATTTAGGGGCTTCATAGCAAAGGGGTGAATAAATATGCACGCACAGCTTTTCTGTTTAGATTTTTTTTTTTAACAAATTATTTGTTTCATTTCACTTCACCAATTTGGACTATTTTGTGTATGTCCATTACATGAAATCCAAATAAAAATAAATTTAAATTACAGGTTGTAATGTAACAAAATAGGAAAAAACGCCAAGGGGGATGAATACTTTTGCAAGGCACTGTAATAGCTGAGCAGTACAACAGTGTGTATAAGATGATACTCTCTTTGTTTTCATTCAAGAGGATAATGCTGTGAGCTAGGTGAGCAGCAGAGATTCATAGAGGAGATGGATGCTAGCACGCTGGGCTAAGGTCACTAGCAGGTGAGCTAGGTGAGCAGCAGAGCTTTATAGAGGAGAGCGATGCTAGCACGCTGGGCTAAGGTCACTAGCAGGTGAGCTAGGTGAGCAGCAGAGCTTCATAGAGGAGATGGATGCTAGCACGCTGGGCTAAGGTCACTGGCAGGTGAGCTAGGTGAGCAGCAGAGCTTCATAGAGGAGATGGATGCTAGCACGCTGGGCTAAGGTCACTAGCAGGTGAGCTAGGTGAGCAGCAGAGCTTCATAGAGGAGATGGATGCTAGCACGCTGGGCTAAGGTCACTAGCAGGTGAGCTAGGTGAGCAGCAGAGCTTCATAGAGGAGATGGATGCTAGCACGCTGGGCTAAGGTCACTAGCAGGTGAGCTAGGTGAGCAGCAGAGCTTCATAGAGGAGATGGATGCTAGCACGCTGGGCGTACACGTCACTGACAAACTGAAATGGTCCACCCACACAGACAGCGTTGTGAAGAAGGCAAAACAGCGCCTCTTCAACCTCAGGAGGCTGAACAAATTTGGCTTGTCACCGAAAACCCTGACAAACTTCTACAGATGCACAATCGAGAGCATCCTGTCGGGTTGTATTGCCGCCTGGTACGGCAACTGCACCGCCCACAACCGTAAGGCTCTCCAGAGGGTAGTGAGGTCTGCACAACGCATCACAGGGGGTAAATTACCTGCCCTCCAGGACACCTACAGCACCCGATGTCACAGGAAGGCCATAAACATCATCAAGGACAACAACCACCCGAGCCACGGCCTGTTCACCCCGCTACCATCCAGAAGGTGGACCCAGTACAGGTGCATCAAAGCTGGGACCAAGACTGAAAAATAGATTCTATCTCAAGGCCATCCGATTGTTAACAGCCATCACTAACACAGAGAGGCTGCTGCCTACATAGAGACTTGAAATAATTGGCCACTCTAACAAATGGATCACTAGTCACTTTAATAATGATGTTTACATATCTTACACTACTCATCCCAGATGTATATACTGTATTCTATACCATCTATTGCATCTTGCCTATGCCGCACGTCCATCGCTCATCCCTATATTTATATGGACATATTCACATTCACCCCTTTAGATTTGTGTGTATTAGGTAGTTGTTGTGGAATTGTTAGATTACTTGTTAGATATTCCTGCACTGTCGGAACTAGAAGCACAAGCATTTCACTACACTCGCATTAACATCTGCTAACCATGTGTATGTGACCAATAAAATGTGATTTGATTTGATTTACAGTGACTATATACTTTACAAACATACAGCAGAGCTGTATAGAGGAGATGTATGCTAGCACGCTGGGCTAAGGTCACTGGCAGGTGAGCTAGGTGAGCAGCAGAGCTTTATAGAGGAGATGTATGCTAGCACTCTGGGCTAAGGTCACTGGCAGGTGAGCTAGGTGAGCAGCAGAGCTTTATAGAGGATATGGATGCTAGCACGCTGGGCTAAGGTCACAGGCAGGTGAGCAAGGTGAGCAGCAGAGCTTTATAGAGGAGATGGATGCTAGCACTCTGGGCTAAGGTCACAGGCAGGTGAGCTAGGTGAGCAGCAGAGCTTTATAGAGGAGATGTATGCTAGCACTCTGGGCTAAGGTCACTGGCAGGTGAGCTAGGTGAGCAGCAGAGCTTTATAGAGGAGATGTATGCTGGCACTCTGGGCTAAGGTCACTGGCAGGTGAGCTAGGTGAGCATCAGATTTTTATAGAGGAGATGGATGCTAGCACGCTGGGCTAAGGTCACTAGCAGGTGAGCAGCAGAGCTTTATAGAGGATATGGATGCTAGCACGCTGGGCTAAGGTCACAGGCAGGTGAGCTAGGTGAGCAGCAGAGCTTTATAGAGGAGATGGATGCTAGCACGCTGGGCTAAGGTCACTAGCAGGTGAGCTAGGTGAGCAGCAGAGCTTTATAGAGGATATGGATGCTAGCACGCTGGGCTAAGGTCACTAGCAGGTGAGCTAGGTGAGCAGCAGAGCTTTATAGAGGAGATGGATGCTAGCACGCTGGGCTAAGGTCACAGGCAGGTGAGCTAGGTGAGCAGCAGAGCTTTATAGAGGAGATGGATGCTAGCACGCTGGGCTAAGGTCACTAGCAGGTGAGCTAGGTGAGCAGGAGAGCTTTATAGAGGAGATGGATGCTAGCACGCTGGGCTAAGGTCACAGGCAGGTGAGCTAGGTGAGCAGCAGAGCTTTATAGAGGAGATGGATGCTAGCACGCTGGGCTAAGGTCACTAGCAGGTGAGCTAGGTGAGCAGCAGAGCTTTATAGAGGAGATGGATGCTAGCACGCTGGGCTAAGGTCACAGGCAGGTGAGCTGGGTGAGCAGCAGAGCTTTATAGAGGATATGGATGCTAGCACGCTGGGCTAAGGTCACTAGCAGGTGAGCTAGGTGAGCAGCAGAGCTTTATAGAGGAGATGGATGCTAGCACGCTGGGCTAAGGTCACAGGCAGGTGAGCTAGGTGAGCAGCAGAGCTTTATAGAGGAGATGGATGCTAGCACGCTGGGCTAAGGTCACTAGCAGGTGAGCTAGGTGAGCAGCAGAGCTTTATAGAGGAGATGGATGCTAGCACGCTGGGCTAAGGTCACAGGCAGGTGAGCTAGGTGAGCAGCAGAGCTTTATAGAGGAGATGGATGCTAGCACGCTGGGCTAAGGTCACAGGCAGGTGAGCTAGGTGAGCAGCAGAGCTTTATAGAGGAGATGGATGCTAGCACGCTGGGCTAAGGTCACAGGCAGGTGAGCTAGGTGAGCAGCAGAGCTTCATAGAGGAGATGGATGCTAGCACTCTGGGCTAAGGTCACAGGCAGGTGAGCTAGGTGAGCAGCAGAGCTTTATAGAGGAGATGTATGCTAGCACTCTGGGCTAAGGTCACAGGCAGGTGAGCTAGGTGAGCAGCAGAGCTTTATAGAGGAGATGGATGCTAGCACGCTGGGCTAAGGTCACTGGCAGGTGAGCTACTATGAAAACATAGAGCACCTATAAAAGCCTATGATATATCCACCACTGTTACCATAACACGAAACAAAGCCAGTGTTATGGTGATAGTTAGTTGTTAGGGGCTCAGGGTGCAACGCCGGAAACTATTCTACAGACTCAGTGAGCATAGCCTTGTTATTGAGAAAGGCCGCCGTAGGCAGACCTGGTTCTCAATTGAAGACAGGCTATGTGCACACTGCCCACAAAATGAGGTGGAAACTGAGCAGCACTTCCTAACCTCCTGCCAAATATATGACCATATTAGAGACACATATTTCCATTAGGTTACACAGACCCACAAATTATTCGAAAACAAATCCAGTTTTGATAAACTCCCATATCTACTGGGTGAAATACCACAGTGTATTTCACAGCAGCAATATGTGTGACATGTTGCCACAAGAAAAGGGCAACCAGTGAAGAACAAACACCATTGTAAATACAACCTATATTTATGTTTATTTATTTTCCCTTTTGTACTTGGTTGCAACACTGTATATAAACGTAATATGACATTTGAAATGTCTCGATCTCTTTGGAACTTTTAATTTTTTTTATTTTTACTTTTACTTTTGTTTATTATCTATTTTAAATACTTGGGCAATGTTTAACATATGTTTCCCATATTGAATTGAATTGTATCAGTAACAGGAGGAGGGCAGGAATGCAAACATCAACATGACTGGTAGAACGGAATGAAAGGAAGGAAGGGAATGAGAGGTGGTATGAAGACTGTTTTGAAAGTCTGAGCGGAGACTATCACAGGACTGGGAGAAGACAGCTTTGTTGTTTATCAATGTTTCTTTGAATTCAAGAAAAAAAACACAAAAAAAACTAGCCACTCATAAACCACTCACTCTGCAACAACTGCTACTTATTCTGTAAACAAAGTGAGAAAACATAAATCACACCTCTGTTCCAAGTCCACTGATGTCAACACTTTGTTTCTTTAAAGGAACACAGTAGATTTTTTCAATCACCCGGCACAGTAAGTTGTAGAGTAGAGTAGGGGAGGGGAGAGGAGGCAGGTCTGTAATACAATAACCCAGTAGGGGAGGGGAGAGGAGGCAGGTCTGTAATACAATAACCCAGTAGGGGAGGGGAGAGGAGGCAAGTCTGTAATACAATAACCCAGTAGGGGAGGGGAGAGGAGGCAGGTCTGTAATACAATAACCCAGTAGGGGAGGGGAGAGGAGGCAAGTCTGTAATACAATAACCCAGTAGGGGAGGGGAGAGGAGGCAGGTCTGTAATACAATAACCCAGTAGGGGAGGGGAGAGGAGGCAGGTCTGTAATACAATAACCCAGTAGGGGAGGGGAGAGGAGGCAAGTCTGTAATACAATAACCCAGTAGGGGAGGGGAGAGGAGGCAGGTCTGTAATACAATAACCCAGTAGGGGAGGGGAGAGGAGGCAGGTCTGTAATACAATAACCCAGTAGGGGAGGGGAGAGGAGGCAGGTCTGTAATACAATAACCCAGTAGGGGAGGGGAGAGGAGGCAGGTCTGTAATACAATAACCCAGTAGGGGAGGGGAGAGGAGGCAGGTCTGTAATACAATAACCCAGTAGGGGAGGGGAGAGGAGGCAGGTCTGTAATACAATAACCCAGTAGGGGAGGGGAGAGGAGGCAGGTCTGTAATACAATAACCCAGTAGGGGAGGGGAGAGGAGGCAGGTCTGTAATACAATAACCCAGTAGGGGAGGGGAGAGGAGGCAGGTCTGTAATACAATAACCCAGTAGGGGAGGGGAGAGGAGGCAGGTCTGTAATACAATAACCCAGTAGGGGAGGGGAGAGGAGGCAGGTCTGTAATACAATAACCCAGTAGGGGAGGGGAGAGGAGGCAGGTCTGTAATACAATAACCCAGTAGGGGAGGGGAGAGGAGGCAGGTCTGTAATACAATAACCCAGTAGGGGAGGGGAGAGGAGGCAGGTCTGTAATACAATAACCCAGTAGGGGAGGGGAGAGGAGGCAGGTCTGTAATACAATAACCCAGTAGGGGAGGGGAGAGGAGGCAGGTCTGTAATACAATAACCAGTAGGGGAGGGGAGAGGAGGCAAGGTCTGTAATACAATAACCCAGTAGGGGAGGGGAGAGGAGGCAAGTCTGTAATACAATAACCCAGTAGAGGGAGGGGAGAGGAGGCAGGTCTGTAATACAATAACCCAGTAGGGGAGGGGAGAGGAGGCAAGTCTGTAATACAATAACCCAGTAGGGGAGGGGAGAGGAGGCAAGTCTGTAATACAATAACCCAGTAGGGGAGGGGAGAGAAGGCAAGTCTGTAATACAATAACCCAGTAGGGGAGGGGAGAGGAGGGCAGGTCTGTAATACAATAACCCAGTAGGGGAGGGGAGAGGAGGCAGGTCTGTAATACAATAACCCAGTAGGGGAGGGGAGAGGAGGCAGGTCTGTAATACAATAACCCAGTAGGGGAGGGGAGAGGAGGCAAGTCTGTAATACAATAACCCAGTAGGGGAGGGGAGAGGAGGCAAGTCTGTAATACAATAACCCAGTAGGGGAGGGGAGAGGAGGCAGGTCTGTAATACAATAACCCAGTAGGGGAGGGGAGAGGAGGCAGGTCTGTAATACAATAACCCAGTAGGGGAGGGGAGAGGAGGCAGGTCTGTAATACAATAACCCAGTAGGGGAGGGGAGAGAGGAGGTTAATACAATAACCCAGTAGGGGAGGGAGGGCAAGTCTGTAATACAATAACCCAGTAGGGGAGGGGAGAGGAGCCAGGTCTGTAATACAATAACCCAGTAGGGGAGGGGAGAGGAGGCAGGTCTGTAATACAATAACCCAGTAGGGGAGGGGAGAGGAGGCAAGTCTGTAATACAATAACCCAGTAGGGGAGGGGAGAGGAGGCAAGTCTGTAATACAATAACCCAGTAGGGGAGGGGAGAGGAGGCAGGTCTGTAATACAATAACCCAGTAGGGGAGGGGAGAGGAGGCAGGTCTGTAATACAATAACCAAGTAGGGGAGGGGAGAGGAGGGAGGTCTGTAATACATTAACCCAGTAGGGGAGGGGAGAGGAGGCAAGTCTGTAATACATTAACCCAGTAGGGGAGGGGAGAGGAGGCAGGTCTGTAATACAATAACCCAGTAGGGGAGGGGAGAGGAGGCAAGTCTGTAATACAATAACCCAGTAGGGGAGGGGAGAGGAGGCAGGTCTGTAATACAATAACCCAGTAGGGGAGGGGAGAGGAGGCAGGTCTGTAATACATTAACCCAGTAGGGGAGGGGAGAGGAGGCAAGTCTGTAATACAATAACCCAGTAGGGGAGGGGAGAGGAGGCAGGTCTGTAATACAATAACCCAGTAGGGGAGGGGAGAGGAGGCAAGTCTGTAATACAATAACCCAGTAGGGGAGGGGAGAGGAGGCAGGTCTGTAATACAATAACCCAGTAGGGGAGGGGAGAGGAGGCAGGTCTGTAATACAATTAACCCAGTAGAGGAGGGGAGAGGAGGCAGGTCTGTAATACAATAACCCAGTAGGGGAGGGGAGAGGAGGCAGGTCTGTAATACAATAACCCAGTAGGGAGGGGAGAGGAGGCAGGTCTGTAATACAATAACCCAGTAGGGGAGGGGAGAGGGGCAGGTCTGTAATACATTAACCCAGTAGGGGAGGGGAGAGGAGGCAAGTCTGTAATACAATAACCCAGTAGGGGAGGGGAGAGGAGGCAGGTCTGTAATACAATAACCCAGTAGGGGAGGGGAGAGGAGGCAGGTCTGTAATACATTAACCCAGTAGAGGAGGGGAGAGGAGGCAGGTCTGTAATACAATAACCCAGTAGGGGAGGGGAGAGGAGGCAGGTCTGTAATACATTAACCCAGTAGGGGAGGGGAGAGGAGGCAAGTCTGTAATACAATAACCCAGTAGGGGAGGGGAGAGGAGGCAGGTCTGTAATACATTAACCCAGTAGAGGGAGGGGAGAGGAGGCAGGTCTGTAATACAATAACCCAGTAGGGGAGGGGAGAGGAGGCAGGTCTGTAATACAATAACCCAGTAGGGGAGGGGAGAGGAGGCAGGTCTGTAATACAATAACCCAGTAGGGGAGGGGAGAGGAGGCAGGTCTGTAATACAATAACCCAGTAGGGGAGGGGAGAGGAGGCAGGTCTGTAATACAATAACCCAGTAGGGGAGGGGAGAGGAGGCAGGTCTGTAATACAATAACCCAGTAGGGGAGGGGAGAGGAGGCAGGTCTGTAATACAATAACCCAGTAGGGGAGGGGAGAGGAGGCAAGGTCTGTAATACAATAACCCAGTAGGGGAGGGGAGAGGAGGCAAGTCTGTAATACAATAACCCAGTAGGGGAGGGGAGAGGAGGCAGGTCTGTAATACAATAACCCAGTAGGGGAGGGGAGAGGAGGCAGGTCTGTAATACAATAACCCAGTAGGGGAGGGGAGAGGAGGCAGGTCTGTAATACAATAACCCAGTAGGGGAGGGGAGAGGAGGCAGGTCTGTAATACAATAACCCAGTAGGGGAGGGGAGAGGAGGCAGGTCTGTAATACAATAACCCAGTAGGGGAGGGGAGAGGAGGCAGGTCTGTAATACAATAACCCAGTAGGGGAGGGGAGAGGAGGCAGGTCTGTAATACAATAACCCAGTAGGGGAGGGGAGAGGAGGCAGGTCTGTAATACAATAACCCAGTAGGGGAGGGGAGAGGAGGCAGGTCTGTAATACAATAACCCAGTAGGGGAGGGGAGAGGAGGCAGGTCTGTAATACAATAACCCAGTAGGGGAGGGGAGAGGAGGCAGGTCTGTAATACAATAACCCAGTAGGGGAGGGGAGAGGAGGCAGGTCTGTAATACAATAACCCAGTAGGGGAGGGGAGAGGAGGCAGGTCTGTAATACAATAACCCAGTAGGGGAGGGGAGAGGAGGCAAGTCTGTAATACAATAACCCAGTAGGGGAGGGGAGAGGAGGCAAGTCTGTAATACAATAACCCAGTAGGGGAGGGGAGAGGAGGCAAGTCTGTAATACAATAACCCAGTAGGGGAGGGGAGAGGAGGCAGGTCTGTAATACAATAACCCAGTAGGGGAGGGGAGAGGAGGCAGGTCTGTAATACAATAACCCAGTAGGGGAGGGGAGAGGAGGCAGGTCTGTAATACAATAACCCAGTAGGGGAGGGGAGAGGAGGCAGGTCTGTAATACAATAACCCAGTAGGGGAGGGGAGAGGAGGCAGGTCTGTAATACAATAACCCAGTAGGGGAGGGGAGAGGAGGCAGGTCTGTAATACATTAACCCAGTAGGGGAGGGGAGAGGAGGCAAGTCTGTAATACAATAACCCAGTAGGGGAGGGGAGAGGAGGCAAGTCTGTAATACAATAACCCAGTAGGGGAGGGGAGAGGAGGCAAGTCTGTAATACAATAACCCAGTAGGGGAGGGGAGAGGAGGCAGGTCTGTAATACAATAACCCAGTAGGGGAGGGGAGAGGAGGCAAGTCTGTAATACAATAACCCAGTAGGGGAGGGGAGAGGAGGCAGGTCTGTAATACAATAACCCAGTAGGGGAGGGGAGAGGAGGCAGGTCTGTAATACAATAACCCAGTAGGGGAGGGGAGAGGAGGCAGGTCTGTAATACAATAACCCAGTAGGGGAGGGGAGAGGAGGCAGGTCTGTAATACAATAACCCAGTAGGGGAGGGGAGAGGAGGCAGGTCTGTAATACAATAACCCAGTAGGGGAGGGGAGAGGAGGCAGGTCTGTAATACATTAACCCAGTAGGGGAGGGGAGAGGAGGCAAGTCTGTAATACAATAACCCAGTAGGGGAGGGGAGAGGAGGCAAGTCTGTAATACAATAACCCAGTAGGGGAGGGGAGAGGAGGCAAGTCTGTAATACAATAACCCAGTAGGGGAGAGGAGGCAGGTCTGTAATACAATAACCCAGTAGGGGAGGGGAGAGGAGGCAGGTCTGTAATACAATAACCCAGTAGGGGAGGGGAGGGGAGAGGAGGCAGGTCTGTAATACATTAACCCAGTAGGGGAGGGGAGAGGAGGCAAGTCTGTAATACATTAACCCAGTAGGGGAGGGGAGAGGAGGCAGGTCTGTAATACATTAACCCAGTAGGGGAGGGGAGAGGAGGCAGGTCTGTAATACATTAACCCAGTAGGGGAGGGGAGAGGAGGCAGGTCTGTAATACATGCACCCAGTAGGGGAGGGGAGAGGAGGCAAGTCTGTAATACAATAACCCAGTAGGGGAGGGGAGAGGAGGCAGGTCTGTAATACAATAACCCAGTAGGGGAGGGGAGAGGAGGCAGGTCTGTAATACAATAACCCAGTAGGGGAGGGGAGAGGAGGCAAGTCTGTAATACAATAACCCAGTAGGGGAGGGGAGAGGAGGCAAGTCTGTAATACAATAACCCAGTAGGGGAGGGGAGAGGAGGCAGGTCTGTAATACATTAACCCAGTAGGGGAGGGGAGAGGAGGCAAGTCTGTAATACAATAACCCAGTAGGGGAGGGGAGAGGAGGCAGGTCTGTAATACATTAACCCAGTAGGGGAGGGGAGAGGAGGCAGGTCTGTAATACATTAACCCAGTAGGGGAGGGGAGAGGAGGCAAGTCTGTAATACAATAAACCCAGTAGGGGAGGGGAGAGGAGGCAGGTCTGTAATACATTAACCCAGTAGGGGAGGGGAGAGGAGGCAGGTCTGTAATACATTAACCCAGTAGGGGAGGGGAGAGGAGGCAAGTCTGTAATACAATAACCCAGTAGGGGAGGGGAGAGGAGGCAGGTCTGTAATACATTAACCCAGTAGGGGAGGGGAGGAGAGAGGAGGCAGGTCTGTAATACAATAACCCAGTAGGGGAGAGGAGGCAGGTCTGTAACACATTAACCCAGTAGGGGAGGGGAGAGGAGAGGAGAGGGGGCAGGTCTGTAATACAATAACCCAGTAGGGGAGGGGAGAGGAGGCAGGTCTGTAATACAATAACCCAGTAGGGGAGGGGAGAGGAGGCAGGTCTGTAATACAATAACCCAGTAGGGGAGGGGAGCGGAGGCAGGTCTGTAATACAATAACCCAGTAGGGGAGAGGAGAGGAGGCAGGTCTGTAATACATTAACCCAGTAGGGGAGGGGAGAGGAGGCAGGTCTGTAATACATTAACCCAGTAGGGGAGAGGAGAGGAGGCAGGTCTGTAATACATTAACCCAGTAGGGGAGGGGAGAGGAGGCAGGTCTGTAATACATTAACCCAGTAGGGGAGGGGAGAGGAGGCAAGTCTGTAATACAATAACCCAGTAGGGGAGGGGAGAGGAGGCAAGTCTGTAATACAATAACCAGTAGGGGAGGGGAGAGGAGGCAGGTCTGTAATACAATAACCCAGTAGGGGAGGGAGAGGAGGCAGGTCTGTAATACAATTAACCCAGTAGGGGAGGGGAGAGGAGGCAGGTCTGTAATACAATAACCCAGTAGGGGAGGGAGAGGAGGCAGGTCTGTAATACAATAACCCAGTAGGGGAGGGGAGAGGAGGCAGGTCTGTAATACAATAACCAGTAGGGGAGGGGAGAGGAGGCAGGTCTGTAATACATTACCCAGTAGGGGAGGGGAGAGGAGGCAAGTCTGTAATACAATAACCCAGTAGGGGAGGGGAGAGGAGGCAAGTCTGTAATACAATAACCCAGTAGGGGAGGGGAGAGGAGGCAAGTCTGTAATACAATAACCCAGTAGGGGAGAGGAGGCAGGTCTGTAATACAATAACCCAGTAGGGGAGGGGAGAGGAGGCAAGTCTGTAATACAATAACCCAGTAGGGGAGGGAGAGGAGGCAGGTCTGTAATACATTAACCCAGTAGGGGAGGGGAGAGGAGGCAAGTCTGTAATACATTAAACCCAGTAGGGGAGGGAGAGGAGGCAGGTCTGTAATACATTAACCCAGTAGGGGAGGGGAGAGGAGGCAGGTCTGTAATACATTAACCAAGTAGGGGAGGGGAGAGGAGGCAGGTCTGTAATACATGCACCCAGTAGGGGAGGGGAGAGGAGGCAAGTCTGTAATACAATAACCCAGTAGGGGAGGGGAGAGGAGGCAGGTCTGTAATACAATAACCCAGTAGGGGAGGGGAGAGGAGGCAGGTCTGTAATACAATAACCCAGTAGGGGAGGGGAGAGGAGGCAAGTCTGTAATACAATAACCCAGTAGGGGAGGGGAGAGGAGGCAAGTCTGTAATACAATAACCCAGTAGGGGAGGGGAGAGGGTGTACTAACCAGTAGTGGAGGGGAGAGAGGCAGGTCTGTAATACATTAACCCAGTAGGGGAGGGAGAGGAGGCAAGTCTGTAATACAATAACCCAGTAGGGGAGGGGGAAGGAGAGGAGGCAGGTCTGTAATACATTAACCCAGTAGGGGAGGGGAGAGGAGGCAGGTCTGTAATACATTAACCCAGTAGGGGAGGGGAGAGGAGGCAAGTCTGTAATACAATAACCCAGTAGGGGAGAGGAGAGGAGGCAGGTCTGTAATACATAACCCAGTAGGGGAGGGGAGAGGAGGCAGGTCTGTAATACATTAACCCAGTAGGGGAGGGGAGAGGAGGCAAGTCTGTAATACAATAACCCAGTAGGGGAGGGGAGAGGAGGCAGGTCTGTAATACATTAACCCAGTAGGGGAGGGGAGGAGAGAGGAGGCAGGTCTGTAATACAATAACCCGTAGGGGAGAGGAGGCAGGTCTGTAAAATAACCCAGTAGGGGAGGGGAGAGAGAGGACGAGGGGCAGGTCTGTAATACAATAACCCAGTAGGGGAGGGGAGAGGAGGCAGGTCTGTAATACAATAACCCAGTAGGGGAGGGAGAGGAGGCAGGTCTGTAATACAATAACCCAGTAGGGGAGGAGGGGAGCGGAGGCAGGTCTGTAATACAATAACCCAGTAGGGGAGAGGAGAGAGGAGGTCTGTAATACATTAACCCAGTAGGGGAGGGGAGAGGAGGCAGGTCTGTAATACATATAACCAGTAGGGGAGAGGAGAGGAGGCAGGTCTGAATACATTAACCCAGTAGGGAGGGGAGAGGAGGCAGGTCTGTAATACATTAACCCAGTAGGGGAGGGGAGAGGAGGCAAGTCTGTAATACAATAACCCAGTAGGGGAAGGGACAAGTCGTGTAATAATAACCCAGTAGGGGAGGGGAGAGGAGGCAAGGTCTGTAATACAATAACCCAGTAGGGGAGGGGAGAGGAGGCAAGTCTGTAATACAATAACCCAGTAGGGGAGGGGAGAGGAGGAAGGTCGTAATACAATAACCCAGTAGGGGAGGGGAGAGGAGGTCAGGTCTGTAATACAATAACCAGTAGGGGAGGGGAGAGGAGGCAGGTCGTAATACAATAACCCAGTAGGGGAGGGGAGAGGAGGCAGGTCTGTAATACAATAACCCAGTAGGGGAGGGGAGAGGAGGCAGGTCTGTAATACAAAACCAGTAGGGAGGGGAGAGGGGCAGGTCTGTAATACATTAACCCAGTAGGGGAGGGGAGAGGAGGCAGGTCTGTAATACATAAACCCAGTAGGGGAGGGGAGAGGAGGCAAGTCTGTAATACAATACCCAGTAGGGGAGGGGAGAGGAGGCAGGTCTGTAATACATTAACCCAGTAGGGGAG
>NW_024060639.1:0-22459 GCF_016432855.1 Salvelinus namaycush | reverse complement strand
TCTCTTTCTCCTCTCTCTTCTTGCTGATGAGACCTTTATGACCAATACATTATCATTCACTACATTAGTACCTCTTTATGTCTCATCTCTCTCTTTTCTCCCTCTCTCTTCTTGCTGATGAGACCTTTATGTCTCATCTCTCTCTCTTTTCTCTCTTCTCTCTTCTTGCTGATGAGACCTTTATGTCTCATCTCTCTCTCTTTTCTCCCTCTCTCTTCTTGCTGATGAGACCTTTATGTCTCATCTCTCTCTCTTTTCTCCCCCTCTCTTCTTGCTGATGAGACCTCTATGACTCTCTAATTGAGACACCTGTGGAATGTGTGTGTTATCATTCAGCAAACTAACCAATCAGCAGAGACCTTAAAATACCATCCAACCTGGAACTGAGTGAGTAATGTTCAGTCTGAAGCTACTTCTAAAGCCCAGAAGAAAAATAGATTACAGTAATCTCTAGATGTTTTACAGAATAGAATACAACTTTATTGTCCATCCAGGAGGGACGTTTTTTCTTTTGCTTCCATTAAAATAATCACATACACTTACATTGTCACATCAGACACATTTAAACCAGTCAGTACATCATGTTATATACACTAACAACATAGAGGACATTGATACATTCACTCACAACCTACCACTATCCCAACTGTACCGGATGGATTGAGTACATAATACTGACACAATTTACTTTCAATAAATCAATTAATCAAATGTATTTATAAATCCCTTTTTACATCAGCAGATTTCACAATGTGCCACACAGAAACCCAGACTAAAACCCCAAACAGCAAGCAATGCAGATGTAGAAGCACGGTGGCTAGGGAAAAACTCCCTAGAAATGCAGGAACCTAGGAAGAAACCTAGAGAGGAACCAGGCTATGAGGGGTGGCCAGTCCTCTTCTGGCTGTGCCGGGTGAAGATTATAACAGAACATGGCCAAGATGTTAAAATGTTCATAGATGACCAGCAGGGTCAGATAATAATAATCACAGTGGTTGTAGAGGGTGCAACAGGTCAGCACCTCAGGAGTAAATGTCAGTTGGTTTTTCATAGCCGATCATTCAGAGTTAGAGACAGCAGGTGCGGTAGAGAGAGAGTCGAAAACAGCAGGTCCGGGACAAGGTAGCACGGCCGGTGAACAGGTTAGGGTTCCATAACCGCAGGCAGAACAGTTGAAACTGGAGCAGCAGCACGGCCAGGTGGACTGGGGACAGCAAGGAGTCATCAGGCCAGGTAGTCCTGAGGCATGGTCCTAGGGAGGGGAGGGAGAGAGAGAGGGAGGGAGAGAATTAGAGGGAGCATACTTAAATTCACACAGGACACCAGATAAGACAGGAGAATTACACTAGATATAACAGACTGACCCTAGCCCCTTGGCACATAGACTATTGCAGTATAGATACTGGAGGCTGAGACAGGGGGGGTTGGGAGACACTGTGACCCCGTCCGACGATACCCCCGGACAGGGGATAAAACCCCACCCACTTTGCCAAAGCACAGCCCCCACACAACTAGAGGTATATCAACAGTCCACTAAGCGACTACCTTGAGACAAGGCTGAGTGTAGCCCCACGGAGATCTCCTCCACTGCATGAGCCCAAGGGGGGTGTAACGCCCGTCTGAAGAAGTGGACCAAGGTGCAGCGTGGTACGTGTTCATGATCTTTAATTACTCCGAACACCAAACAAAAACAACCAAAGAATAACGAACGTCACGTTCTGTAGGCTACACAGAGCTAACAAAAAACAACATCCCACAAAACTAAGGTGGCAAAAAAGGCTGCCTAAGTATGATTCCCAATCAGAGACAATGATAGACAGCTGTCCCTGATTGAGAACCATACCCGGCCAAAACATAGAAACACAAAACATAGAATGCCCACCCCACATCACACCCCGACCTAACCAAATAGAGAAATAAAACGGCTCTCTAAGGTCAGGGCGTGACAGGGGGTGACAAATCGGACAGGAAGATCACGTCAGTGACTCAACCCACTCAAGTGACTCACCCCTCCTAAGGACGGCATGGAAGAGCACCAGTAAGCCAGTGACCCAGCCCTCGTAATAGGGTTAGAGGCAGAGAATCCCAGTGGAGAGAGGGTAGCCGGCCAGACAGAGACAGCAAGGGCAGTTCGTCGCTCCAGTTCCTTTTCGTTCACCTTCACACCCTTGGGCCAGAATACACTCAATCATTGGACCTACTGAAGAGATGAGTCTTCAGTACAGACTTGAAGGTCGAGACCAAGTCCATAAAAATGTATCTCTATAGGAGAAAGCTCTGTCTCCTGGTGTTTGCTTAGAAATTCTAGGGCCAATAAGGAGGCCTGAGTCTTGTGACCGTAGCGTACGTGTAGGTATGCACGGCGGGACCAAATTGGAGAGATAGGTAGGAGCAAGCCCATGTAATGCGTTGTAGGTTAGCAGTAAAACCTTGCAATCAGCCCTAGCCTTAAATAATAAGCCAATTTAGTCAAAATTCTATCAGCCGTGTTTAGAACTAACAGAAGTTTATATGGTGCTTTAAACCCGCAAAAACATCTGCTAAACACAAATAAAATGTGATTTATCCGGGTAGCCGGAGAGCAGAGCATTGCAGTAGTCTAATCTAGAAGTGACAAAAGCATGGATTACTTTTTTTGCGAAATTTTCTGACAAAGCTTTTCTGATTTTTGCAATGTTACGAAGATGGAAAAAAGCTGTCCTTTAAATATTCTTGATATGTTCGCCAAAAATGAGATCAGGGTCCAGAGTAACGCCAAGGTACTTCACCATCAAGATTAATTGTCAGATCCAACAGAATAGTGATTTGTTTCTTGAGACCTAGAACTAGCATCTCTGTTTTGACCGAGTTTAAAAACAAAACATGTGCTGCCATCCACTTCCTTATGTCTGAAACACAGGCTTCCAGGGAGGGCAATTTTGGGGCTTCACCATGTTTCATCGAAATGTACAGCTGTGTGTCATCCACATAGCAGTGAAAGTTAACATTGTGTTTCCAAATGACATCACTAAGAGATAAAATATATAGTGAAAACAATAGTGGTCCTAAAACAGAACCTTGAGGAACACCGAAACTTACAATTGACGTGTCAGAGGACAAACCCTCCACAGAGACAAACTGATATCTTTCCGACAGATATGATCTAAACCAGGCAAGAGCTTGTCCGTGTAGAACAATTAAGGTTTCCAATCTCTCCAAAAGAATGTGGTGATCGATGGTGTCAAAAGCAGCACTAAGGTCTTAGTACAGGCCTGGGCAATTCCAGTCCTTGGGGGCCTGATTGATGTTACACTTTTCCCCCATCCCTAGCAAACACAGCTGATTTAAACTAATTACATTTTTAACTGAAGATCATGATTCGTTGATTATTGGAATCAGGTGTGTCAGCTGGGGCAAAAGTGTGACACCAATCAGGCCCCCGAGGACTGGAGTTGCCCAGGCCTGGTCTAGGAGCACGAGAACAGATGCAGAGCCTTGGTCTAACACCACTAAAAGGTAATTTACCACCTTCACTTTCATTTAGTAGTCCAACAGCACAAGGAACAAATTAATGTTTGAACACGTTCTTCTTGTCCATGGGCATTCTGAAGCGCCGGCTAGAGGGAAGCCTCTCCAACTGAAAGTGTAGAGGGTGGGAGGGGTCGCCAACGACAGCCAGTTACTTTATTTTTGGTTGCCTTCTGGAACAGACTGCTCAAATGTGCCTGGGGTCGACCAATTACTTTGCTGGCTGTGTTTACTATTCTGGTCAGTTTGCTTTCTCTCTTCACGCTCAGATTACCATACCAGGCTGTCATATTGAATTTGAGGATGCTCTCTAACAAGCTGCTGTACACCCTCTCCATAACATCCTGGCTGACCCCAAACCCCTGAAATGTCCTGATTAAAAACAGGAGCAAGCAAGCTTTAAAAAAAAATACAGTCTGCATTCTCTGTAAAACTCACCTTATTATCAATTTGTGTCCGTAGGTATTTGAAACACTAAACCACCTCCACTTGTTGGTCGTTCAGAGAGAGTGGTTGGAACATTGGATGCAAAGTTAAGATTATCAAGCTTGGTAGGACAGGGCAGTTCCGGTGTGAAGTGAGAGATGTGAAAGCCATTGAGCCCAACAATGGCAGCAGAATTTGACAGCCTCCCTCACCCAAATGCAGAGGCCTCTTTGGCCCCATGCTCCACAGTCCAGAGACACTTTTTGCTGACTGCTACAAAAATGGGAACGTAAGCAACTTAGTGTTCCACACATACCATCCCCTGGCATGGCGAAATGCAATATTCACACACTACCGCTCTGTCAAGAGTGATGGGTGCAAACTTAGGACACTAGACAATGAAAACTCTGAGACTGCCAATGTCAACCTGTACAGAGTTCCTCTGTCCAGTGTCTGTGTTCTTTTGCCCATCTTAATCTTTCCATTTTATTGGCCAGTCTGAGATATGGCTTTTTCTTTGCAACTCTGCCTAGAAGGCCAGCATTCCGGAGTCGCTCCTTCACTGTTGACGTTGAGAAAGGTGTTTTGCGGGTACTATTTTATGCAGCTGCCAGTTGAGGACAGTTGAGGACTCTAATGTACTTGCCCTCTTGCTCAGTTGTGCACCGGGGCCTCCCACTCCTCTTTCTATTCTGGTTAGGGCCAGTTTGCACTGTTCTGTGAAGGGAGTAGTACACAGTGTTGTAAGAGATCTTCAGCTTCTCTGCAATTTCTCGCATGGAATAGTGTTCATTTCTCAGAACAAGAATAGACTGACGAGTTTCAGAAGAAAGTTCTTTGTTTCTGGCCATTTTGAGCCTGTCATCGAACCCATAAATGTTGATGCTCCAGATACTCAACTAGTCTAAAGAAGGACAGTTTTATTGCTACTTTAATCAGAAAAATAGTTTTCAGCTGTGATAACATAACATAACATAATTGCAAAAGTGTTTTCTAATGATCAATTAGCCATTTAAAAATATAAACTTGGATTAGCTAACACAACGTGCCATTGGAACACAGGAGTGATGGTTGCTGATAATGGGCCTCTGTACGCCCATGTAGATATTCCATAAAAAAATCTGCCGTTTCCAGCTACAATAGTAATTTACAACGTTAACATGGTCTACACTGTATTTGTGATCAATTTGATGTTATTTTAATGGACAAAAATGTGCTTTTCTTTAAAAAACAAGGACATTTCTCAGTGACCCCAAACTTTTGAACGGTAGTGTATCTCTCTCAGACTTATCTTCTTGACCCTAACCAGTCAGGCTTCAAGACGGGTCACTCAACCGAGACTGATCTTCTCTGTGTCACGGAGGCTCTCCGCACTGCCAAAGCTGACTCTCTCTCCTTTTTTCTCATCCTCATAGATTTATCCGCTGCCTTCGACACCGTGCACCATCAGATCCTCTTCTCCATCCTCTCAGGGCTGGTTGTCTCAGGCTCTGAAACTCTCTTGGATTGCATCCTACCAGGGGACGTGGAGAGGATCTGTTGTCTGCACCACGTACTCTCACTACTGTTGTCCCCCAGGGCTCAGTTCTAGGTCCTCTCTTCTTCTCTCTATACACCAAGTCACTCAGCTCTGTCATGTCCTCACATGGTCTCTCCTATCACTGCTATGAGGATGGACCTCTCCTCTTCTCTCTATACACCAAGTCACTCAGCTCCGTCATATCCTCACATGATCTCTCCTATCACTGCTATGAGGATGGACCTCTCCTCTTCTCTCTATACACCAAGTCACTCGGCTCTGTCATATCCTCACATGATCTCTCCTATCCCTGCTATGAGGATGGACCTCTCCTCTTCTCTCTATACACCAAGTCACTCAGCTCTGTCATATCCTCACATGGTCTCTCCTATCCCTGCTATGAGGATGGACCTCTCCTCTTCTCTCTATACACCAAGTCACTCAGCTCTGTCATATCCTCACATGATCTCTCCTATCCCTGCTATGAGGATGGACCTCTCCTCTTCTCTCTATACACCAAGTCACTCGGCTCTGTCATATCCTCACATGGTCTCTCCTATCCCTGCTATGAGGATGGACCTCTCCTCTTCTCTCTATACACCAAGTCACTCAGCTCTGTCATATCCTCACATGGTCTCTCCTATCCCTGCTATGAGGATGACAGTCTAATATTTCTCTCCTTCACCCTTCTGACACCCAAAATGTGGCAAAATGAATCTCTGCGTGCCTGGCAGATATCTCAACTAGGATGTCAGCCCACCACCTCAAGCTCAACCTTGACAAGACGGAGTTGCTCTTCCTCCCGGGGAAAGCCTGCCTGTTATTAGACCTCTCCATCACAGCTCACAACTCTACGGTGTCCCCCTCCCAGAGTACAAAGAACCTTGGCGTGACCCTGGACAACACCCTGTGGTTCTCTGCAAACATCAAAGCAGTGACTAGTTCCTGCAGCTTCCTGCTCTACCACATCCATAGAGTAGCAGCCTTCCTCACACAGGAAGCAGCACTGGTTCTAATCAAGGCACTTGTCCTCTCCCGTCTGGACTACTGAAACTCTCTGTTGGTTGAGATCCTCGCTAGTGCCATCAAACCCCTGCAACATCATTGTTTAACAAGAGCTACATCTCAAATGGAACCCTATTCCCTATTTAGTGCACTCCTTTTGACCAGGTAGTGCACTATATATATTTGGACCAGGTCTTTCTTGGAAAAGAGATATTATCTCAATGAGGAAAAAACCTGTATAAATAAAGGTAAAATACAAAATATAGGGAAAAGGGTCCCATTTGTGATGTACCGATTGTTTGACAATGAGGAGAATCCAAACTATATTAACGATGCAGCTATATATGGCGTTTTACTTCTTCCTGCCTCTGCTTGCATTGGGGATTTAGGTCCAGTGTACCATTTGTTTACAAGCAGTTGTGACAAAATATAAGAAATATTGCAAGAAGTAAACAATTGTTGGCTCCACTTTTATAAGAAGCACTGTACAATGATCAATTTTGTTTTTGGTGTGGCTAATACTCCTATACACAGTAGTGATGTTACCTGGTCATCTGCAGCACATCAATACATTGGTTTATTTTGACATACTTCCTCATTTTTACAACATGGCTGCTATACTGACTGTTAATTGACAAGAGGCAGTGTGTCTGTGGGTGGGCCAGAAGCCAGAGTGATTGACAGCTGAAGAGAATCGGTAGACCCCTCCCCCCTGGGGCTCAGTGTGGTGCCTTCGGAAAGTATTCAGACCACTTGACTATTTTCCACATTTTGTTACGTTACAACCTTATTTTAAAACGTATTAAATCGTTTTTTTTCCCTTCTCATCAATCTACACACAATACCCTATAATGACAAAGCAAAAGTGTTTGCTAATTTATTAAAAAATAACAAATTTAAACATTTCAAATCAAATCAAAGTTTATTTGTCACGTGTGCCGAATACAACAGGTGTAGACCTTAGAATGAAATGCTTACTTACAGGCTCTAACCACACAGGTGTGTGTGTGTGTGTGTGTGTGTGTGTGTGTGTGTGTGTGTGTGTGTGTGTGTGTGTGTGTGTGTGTGTGTGTGTGTGTGTGTGTGTGTGTGTGTGTGTGTGTGTGTGTGTGCGTGTGTGACTATGCATATATGATGAACAGAGAGTAGCAGTAGCGTAAAAGAGGGGTTGGCGGGTGGTGGGACACAATGCAGATAGCCCAGTTAGCCAATATGCGGGAGCACTGGTTGGTCGGGCCAATTGAGGTAGTATGTACATGGATGTATGGTGACTATGCATATAAGATAAACAGAGAGTAGCAGCAGCATAAATGAGGGGTTGGGGGCGGGGGCACACAATGCAAATAGTCCGGGTAGCCATTTGATTACCTGTTCAGGAGTCTTATGGCTTGGGGGTAAAAACTGTTGAGAAGCCTTTTTGTCCTAGACTTGGCACTCCGGTACCGCTTGCCATGCGGGAGTAGAGAGAACAGTCTATGACTGGGGTGGCTGGGGTCTTTGACAATTGTTAGGGCCTTCATCTGACACCGCCTGGTATAGAGGTCCTGGATGGCAGGCGGCTTTACCCCAGTGATGTACTGGGCCGTACGCACTACCCTCTGTAGTGCCTTGCGGTCAGAGGCAGAGCAATTGCCATACCAGGCAGTGATGCAACCTGTCAGGATGCTCTCGATGCTGCAGCTGTAGAACCTTTTGAGGATCTCAGGACCCATGCCAAATCTTTTTATTTATTTATTTTATTATTATTTATTTTTTATTTCACCTTTATTTAACCAGGTAGGCTAGTTGAGAACAAGTTCTCATTTGCAACTGCGACCTGGCCAAGATAAAGCATAGCAGTGTGAACAGACAACAACACAGAGTTACACATGGAGTAAACAATAAACAAGTCAATAACATGGTAGAAAAAAAGAGAATCTATATACAATGTGTGCAAAAGGCATGAGGAGGTAGGCAATAAATCGAATAATTACAATTTAGCAGATTAACACTGGAGTGATAAATCATCAGATGATCATGTGCAAGTAGAGATACTGGTGTGCAAAAGAGCAGAAAAGTAAATAAATAAAAACAGTATGGGGGTGAGGTAGGTAAATTGGGTGGGCTATGTACAGCTGCAGCGATCGGTTAGCTGCTCAGATAGCAGATGTTTAAAGTTGTTGAGGGAGATAAAAGTCTCCAACTTCAGAGATTTTTGCAATTCGTTCCAGTCGCAGGCAGCAGAGAACTGGAAGGAAAGGCGGCCAAATGAGGTTTTGGCTTTAGGGATGATCAGTGAGATACACCTGCTGGAGCGCGTGCTACGGGTGGGTGTAGCCATCGTGACCAGTGAACTGAGATAAGGCGGCACTTTACCTAGCATAGCCTTGTAGATGACCTGGAGCCAGTGGGTCTGACGACGAACATGTAGCGAGGGCCAGCCGACTAGGGCATACAGGTCGCAGTGGTGGGTCGTATAAGGTGCTTTAGTAACAAAACGGATGGCACTCTGATAAACTGCATCCAGTTTGCTGAGTAGAGTATTGGAAGCTATTTTGTAGATGACATCGCCGAAGTCGAGGATCGGTAGGATAGTCAGTTTTACTAGGGTAAGTTTGGCGGCGTGAGTGAAGGAGGCTTTGTTGCGGAATAGAAAGCCGACTCTAGATTTGATTTTGGATTGGAGATGTTTGATATGAGTCTGGAAGGAGAGTTTGCAGTCTAGCCAGACACCTAGGTACTTATAGATGTCCACATATTCTAGGTCGGAACCGTCCAGGGTGGTGATGCTAGTCGGGCGTGCGGGTGCAGGCAGCGAACGGTTGAAAAGCATGCATTTGGTTTTACTAGCGTTTAAGAGCAGTTGGAGGCCACGGAAGGAGTGTTGTATGGCATTGAAGCTCGTTTGGAGGTTAGATAGCACAGTGTCCAAGGAAGGGCCAGAAGTATACAGAATGGTGTCGTCTGCGTAGAGGTGGATCAGGGAATCGCCCGCAGCAAGAGCAACATCATTGATATATACAGAGAAAAGAGTCGGCCCGAGAATTGAACCCTGTGGTACCCCCATAGAGACTGCCAGAGGACCGGACAACATGCCCTCCGATTTGACACACTGAACTCTGTCTGCAAAGTAGTTGGTGAACCAGGCAAGGCAGTCATTAGAAAAACCGAGGCTACTGAGTCTGCCGATAAGAATATGGTGATTGACAGAGTCGAAAGCCTTGGCCAGGTCGATGAAGACGGCTGCACAGTACTGTCTTTTATCGATGGCGGTTATGATATCGTTTAGTACCTTGAGCGTGGCTGAGGTGCACCCGTGACCGGCTCGGAAACCGGATTGCACAGCGGAGAAGGTACGGTGGGATTCGAGATGGTCAGTGATCTGTTTGTTGACTTGGCTTTCGAAGACCTTAGATAGGCAGGGCAGGATGGATATACATTTTACATTTTAGTCATTTAGCAGACGCTCTTATCCAGAGCGACTTACAGTAGAGTGCATACATTTTATTACATTTTACATACTGAGACAAGGATATCCCTACCGGCCAAACCCTCCCTAACCCGGACGACGCTATGCCAATTGTGCGTTGCCCCACGGACCTCCCGGTTGCGGCCGGCTGCGACAGAGCCTGGGCGCGAACCCAGCCCAGCCTGGGCGCGAACCCAGAGACTCTGGTGGCGCAGCTAGCACTGCGATGCAGTGCCCTAGACCACTGCGCCACCCGGGAGATTGTACCCATATAGGTCTGTAACAGTTTGGGTCCAGGGTGTCTCCCCCTTTGAAGACAGCTTTCCAATCCTTGGGGATCTCAGATGATACGAAGGAGAGGTTGAACAGGCTGGAAATAGGGGGTGCGACAATGGAGGCGGACAGTTTCAGAAATAGAGGGTCCAGATTGTCAAGCCCAGCTGATTTGTATGGGTCCAGGTTTTGCAGCTCTTTCAGAACATCTGCTATCTGGATTTGGGTAAAGGAGAAGCTGGGGAGGCTTGGGCGAGTAGCAGCGGGGGGGGCGGAGCTGTTGGCCAGGGTTGGAGTAGCCAGGAGGAAGGCATGGCCAGCCGTTGAGAAATGCTTGTTGAAGTCTTCGATTATCACGGATTTATCGGTGGTGACCGTGTTACCTAGCCTCAGTGCCTCAGTGCAGTGGGCAGCTGGGAGGAGGTGCTCTTGTTCTCAATGGACTTTACAGTGTCCCAGAACTTTTTGGAGTTAGAGCTACAGGATGCAAATTTCTGCTTGAAAAAGCTGGCCTTTGCTTTCCTGACTGACTGCGTGTATTGGTTCCTGACTTCCCTGAACAGTTGCATATCGCGGGGACTATTCGATGCTATTGCAGTTCGCCACAGGATGTTTTTGTGCTGGTCGAGGGCAGTCAGGTCTGGAGTGAACCAAGGGCTATATCTGTTCTTAGTTCTGCATTTTTTTGAACGGAGCATGCTTGTCTAAGATGGTGAGGAAGTTACTTTTAAAGAATGACCAGGCATCCTCAACTGACGGGATGAGGTCAATATCCTTCCAGGATACCCGGGCCAGGTCGATTAGAAAGGCCTGCTCGCAGAAGTGTTTTAGGGAGCGTTTGACAGTGATGAGGGGTGGTCGTTTGACCGCGGACCCGTAGCGGATACAGGCAAGGAGGCAGTGATCGCTGAGATCCTGATTGAAGACAGCAGAGGTGTATTTGGAGGGCAAGTTGGTCAGGATAATGTCTATTAGGGTGCCCATGTTTACGGATTTAGGGTTGTACCTGGTGGGTTCCTTGATGATTTGTGTGAGATTGAGGGCATCTAGCTTAGATTGTAGGACTGCCGGGGTGCTAAGCATATCCCAGTTTAGGTCACCTAACAGAACAAACTCTGAAGCTAGATGGGGGGCGATCAATTCACAGATGGTGTCCAGGGCACAGCTGGGAGCTGAGAGGGGTCGGTAGCAGGCGGCAACAGTGAGAGACTTATTTCTGGAGAGATTAATTTTTAAAATTAGAAGTTCGAACTGTTTGGGCATAGACCTGGAAAGTATGACAGAACTTTGCAGGCTATCTCTGCAGTAGATTGCAACTCCTCCCCCTTTGGCAGTTCTATCTTGACGGAAAGTGTTATAGTTGGGTATGGAAATCTCAGAATTTTTGGTGGCCTTCCTAAGCCAGGATTTAGACACGGCAAGGACATCAGGGTTGGCAGAGTGTGCTAAAGCAGTGAGTAAAACAATCTTAGGGAGGAGGCTTCTGATGTTGACATGCATGAAACCAAGGCTTTTTCGATCACAGAAGTCAACAAATGAGGGTGCCTGGGGACATGCAGGGCCTGGGTTTACCTCCACATCACCCGAGGAACAGAGGAGTAGTAGGATGAGGGTGCGGCTAAAGGCTATCAAAACTGGTCACCTAGAGCGTTGGGGACAAGGAACAAAAGGAGCAGATTTATGGGCGTGGTAGAATATATTCAGGGCATAATGTGCAGACAAGGGTATGGTGGGGTGCGGGTACAGCGGAGTTAAGCCCAGGCACTGGGTGATGATAAGAGAGGTTGTATCTCTGGACATGCTGGTTATAATGGGTGAGGTCACCGCATGTGTGGGAGGTGGGACAAAGGAGGTATCAGAGGTATTAGGAGTGGAACTACGGGCTCCATTGTGAACTGAAACAATGATAACTAACCCGAACAACAGTATACAAGGCATATTGATATTCGAGAGAGACATATAGTAAGGCATAAAGTAATCGCAGGTCTTAATTGGGAGAGCTAGCTAAAACAACAGGTGAGACAACAGCAGCTAGTCAGCTAACACAACAACAGCAGGTAAAATGGCGATGACTAGGCAGAGAGGGTCAGATTAACTACACACAGAGCCTGAGTTCGCGGCTGGGGCCGACAGATAAACACAAATAAACAGAATGGAGTACGGTGATTAATGGACAGTCCAGCAGGCATCAGCTATGTAGCCAAGTGATCATAGTGTCCAGGGGGGAGCAGTGGATGGAGCAGGGAAGCCGTCACCACGCTAGCACGCAGCGTTTAAAGTTAGTAGCCTGGGGGTGGTCTGCTCAGACGGAGGCCGGTTGAGGGCACAGCGGATGGAGTATTCGTCGGCAGACCAGACGTGGTGGTGCGGCGGGGCGCCGTGTCGACAGAGAATCCAAGCCAGATGGCGAAAGAGGTATTGTAGAATTTTGTTTGCTAACTGGTGCTAGCTTCGTGGCAGTGGCGTTAGGGGATAGCTTCGGTACTGGGTGCCACGGAGGGTGCAAGCTAGCTGTGAGCTAGCTAGCTGCAAGCTGTGAGCTAGCTAGCTGCTAGCTAGCTGCAAGCTAGCTGTGAGGATCAGAAGTAGTGGCTCAGGGATTACGGCAGGAATCCGGCGTTGTTGTGGAGAGACAGTCCGATGCTGGTAGATTGGCGAGTAATATCCAGGCTAAGAACAGGGCTGGTGTCTGTGCAGAAGGTAAAAGTGACTAAATAGCTTGTAGCTGATTAGCTGGTTAGCTACTGGAGGTTCTTGAATGTGTTCCAAAGTTAAAAATAATAGCGATTCCGTATCACATTGGGTGAGGCAGGTTACCGGAAGGTATAATCGAATTAAAAATCGAAAAGAGATAGAAAAAAAATTAAAATATATACAAAAAATACGAAAAATACAAAAGTACACGGGAGGACGGACAAAACACGCCTACACTGCTACGCCATCTTGGATCATGCCTGACTAGTCTCCCAGTCCCTGCCGCTGAAAAACATCCCCACGGCATGATGGTGCCAGGTTTCCTCCAGACATGACGCTTGGCATTCAGGCCAAAAAGTTTAATCTTGATTTCATCAGACCAGAGAATCTTGTTTCTCATGGTCTTAGAGTCTTTAGGTGCTATTTTTTGGCTCCAAGTGGGCTGTCATGTGTTTTTTACTGAGGAGTGGCTTCCGTCTGGCCACTCTACCATAACGGCCTGATTGGTGGAGTGCTGCAGAGATGGTTGTCTTTCTGGATGTTTCTCCCATCTCCACAGAGGAACTCTGGAGCTCTGTCAGAGTGACCATCGGGATCTTGGTCACCTCCCTAACCAAGGCCCTTCTCCCCCGATTGCTCAGTTTGGCCGGGCGTCCAGCTCTAGGAAGAGGCTTGGTGGTTTCAAACTTCTTCCATTTAAGAATGATGGAGGTCACTGTGTTCTTGAGGACCTTCAATGCTACAGACAATTTTTGGTACCCTTCCCCAGATCTGTGCCTCGACACAATCCTGTCTCGGAGCTCAACGGACAATTCCTTCGACCTCATGGCTTGGTTTTTGCTCTGACATGCACTGTCAACTGTGGGACCTTATATAGACAGGTTTTTGTCTTTCCAAATAAACTCCAATCAAGTTGTAGAAACATCTCAAGGATGATCAATGGACACAGGATTTACCTCAGGTCAATTTCGAATCTCATAGCGAAGGGTCTGAATACTTATGTAAATAAGCTATTTCAGTTTTCAAATTTGTTATATATTTGCAAAAATGTCTAAAAACCTGTTTTTGCTTTGTCATTATGTGGTATTGTGTGTAGATTGATGAGGATTTAAAAAAAAATCCATTTAAAAAAAGTAAAGGTGTCTGAATACTTTCTGAAGGCACCTCACACACATACCAGACAACCAATTGACACATCAGATACAAACCAGATGACCAATTAGAACACTGTATACAGACCGGACAGCAAATTGCACCTCCGTTATAAACCAGACCACCTGTTTGACCAATTAGCAAGTCGTAAATAAACAGCTCGTCAATCATTGTACAGTATTTAATTAAGTTCTGGAGCTGAATTACTCAATTGCGGAGAAATAAGCTTCCATCTCTACACAGTGTACGAGAGAGATAGACTGTCACGCCCTGACCTTAGAGATCCTTTTTATGTCTCTATTTTGGTTTGGTCAGGGCGTGAGTTGGGGTGGGCATTCTATGTTCTTTTTTTCTAGGTGTTGTTTTCTATGTGTTTGGCCGGGTAGGGTTCCCAATCAGGGACAGCTGTCTATCGTTGTCTCTGATTGAGAACCGTACTTAGGTTGCCCTTTTTTCCACCTGTCTTTGTGGGAAGTTAACTTTGTTTGATGGCACATTGCCTTAAGCTTCACGGTTTGTTTTGGTATTGTTTATTCTTTTGTTGGCGTCATCTACTATTAAAAGTATGTACGCTCTCCACGCTGCACCTTGGTTTGTCGACCGCCGTGCCATATATCGATATATAAATATACAGATCTATATACAACAGAGTCTGATCCAGAACTATAACACAGGAAGATATAAACTGACGCACGGTATCACTCAGAACTATAGCACAGGAAGAGAGCGCTCTGGTCTATTTCCTGTGAGTCGTATCATGTGGACAAATCTAAAATTAATCTAAAACCAATGTGTAACACCCACTTCAAAACAATACATTAATTTACACTGTATATATTTACCATAGTGAACATGGTATCTATTTATGAAGCAATGGGTGAATCTCAATTGCCTGCCCTTGATTTCTTGCATCCTCATTGCATCCTTTCTTCCAATGTGTGGTGAGAAGGATGTGAGGATAGAGGACACAAGGAATCAAGGAAATACAGCTGAGATTCACCCAGTGTCTAACTAGGCCCACTGAGATCCACCCAGTGTGTAACTAGGCCCACTGAGATCCACCCAGTGTGTAACTAGGCCCACTGAGATCCACCCAGTGTGTAACTAGGCCCACTGAGATTCACCCAGTGTGTAACTAGGCCCACTGAGATCCACCCAGTGTGTAACTAGGCCCACTGAGATTCACCCAGTGTGTAACTAGGCCCACTGAGATCCACCCAGTGTCTAACTAGGCCCACTGAGATCCACCCAGTGTGTAACTAGGCCCACTGAGATCCACCCAGTGTGTAACTAGGCCCACTGAGATCCACCCAGTGTGTAACTAGGCCCACTGAGATCCACCCAGTGTGTAACTAGGCCCACTGAGATTCACCCAGTGTGTAACTAGGCCCACTGAGATCCACCCAGTGTGTAACTAGGCCCACTGAGATCCACCCAGTGTGTAACTAGGCCCACTGAGATACACCCAGTGTGTAACTAGGCCCACTGAGATCCACCCAGTGTGTAACTAGGCCCACTGAGATTCACCCAGTGTGTAACTAGGCCCATTGAGATCCACCCAGTGTGTAACTAGGCCCACTGAGATCCACCCAGTGTGTAACTAGGCCCACTGAGATCCACCCAGTGTGTAACTAGGCCCACTGAGATCCACCCAGTGTGTAACTAGGCCCACTGAGATCCACCCAGTGTGTAACTAGGCCCACTGAGATCCACCCAGTGTGTAACTAGGCCCACTGAGATCCACCCAGTGTGTAACTAGGCCCATTGAGATCCACCCAGTGTGTAACTAGGCCCACTGAGGTTCACCCAGTGTGTAACTAGGCCCACTGAGATTCACCCAGTGTGTAACTAGGCCCACTGAGATCCACCCAGTGTGTAACTAGGCCCACTGAGATCCACCCAGTGTGTAACTAGGCCCACTGAGATCCACCCAGTGTGTAACTAGGCCCACTGAGATTCACCCAGTGTCTGACTAGGCAACTAATTCTTAATATGACCACTGTCATCATATATCCTACAGCTGGTCTGTGACTGTGTGACTTTAGTCTCCAACGTGTCTCTACCATTGGCTGTGCCATTTATGATGAGGGGGGACAACATTTTTATCATGAGCACGGCCTTATTTCTATTACAGCATATTGGATGACTGTCCATTCATATTCCATTCACCCAGCTCAATGTAACAGCGATAGGTTTAGGCTACTACATGATACCCGTCATGAGGTCGTTACAACCAAGCCTATGAATCGAAAGTTTACAACGTAGGTGCACAGAGGTCAAGAGACACATTTTGAGGTGACAGACAGTGAGTGACACAAGGACAGACAGTGACACATTCAATAACACCTTGTAGACTCTTGCCTGCATCTAGCTGATCCAATGGATCCGCATCTAGCTGATCCATTAGTCCAACAGTTGCGAATGAGACTTTAGTTCCGTTTGCTTCCGTTTAATAAGAAACGTTAGTCAACTGAATCGGCGGAATGAATACACCCCCTTTGATCACAGTTCACTTTCATAGCTGCCACGTTGTATTCCTTCTCGCATCTATGCACTCTCCAACCTCTCACCTTTTCCCTTTGTTTGTGGACTTCAATGCACAACACAATCAGCTGTATGTGACCAGGCGAAAAAAATACTTTCCAAGCCAAACCATATCATAACCGCTACACACAGCCTACGTCGTTTTCACCATATTAGCTAAAGTAACGTCCTAGTCAACATAGCTAATAGAACTAACTCGTTAGTTAACTCGCTACAATCATGCATTAACGTTTATTTTTTAAATTTTTTATTTAACCTTTATTTAACAAATTCTTATTTACAATGACGGCCTACTCCGGCCGAACCCTAACCCGGATGACACTGGGTCAATTTTGCGCTGAGCACTGAGGTGCAGTGCCTTAGACTGTTGTGCCACTCGGGAGCCCCAGTGTATAGTCAGTAAGCAGTTTAGCACTTACACTGGTGGGTCCCGGTGGCAATATCAATCAATCAATCAAATGTGTTTATAAAGCCCTTCTTACATCAGCTGATGTCACAAAGTGCTGTACAGAAACCCAGCCTAAAACCCCAAACAGCAAGCAATGCAGGTGTAGAAGCACGGTGGCTAGGAAAAACTCCCTAGAAAGGCCAGAACCTAGGAAGAAACCTAGAGAGGAACCAGGCTATGAGGGGTGGCCAGTCCTCTTCTGGCTGTGCCGGGTGGAAATTATAACAGAAAAAGGCCAAGATGTTAAAATGTTCATAGCTGACCAGCAGGGTCAAATAATAATAATCACAGTGGTTGTAGAGGGTGCAACAGATAAGCACCTCAGGGGTAAATGTCAGTACATTTGTAAAACCAAAAGCTTTACACTACCTTTACTTGGAAAATCTCTAGTGTTGTGTTGGATAGTCATAGCCGGCTAGCTAACATAGCATCCCTCTGTCATAGCCGGCTAGCTAACATAGCATCCCTCTGTCATAGCCGGCTAGCTAACATAGCATCCCTCTGTCATAGCCGGCTAGCTAACATAGCATCCCTCTGTCATAGCCGGCTAGCTAACATAGCATCCCTCTGTCATAGCCGGCTAGCTAACATAGCATCCCTCTATTTGAGCAGGGTGTTTCAGTAGGCTAAACTAGCTAGCTGCATTTGCTAGCTAAGTAAGTGAAACTGAAAGTGAAAAAAAACTACAATCTCAAATTATAACTTTTGAAATGTTTTAATATTTACATTTTTACGAAATTCACTGAGGAGGATGGTCCTCCCCTTCCTCCTCTGAGGAGCCTCCACTGGTCTCTACATGGCCTATAGCTGGTCTGTGACTGTGTGACTGTAGTCCCCAACATGTCTCTACAACAGTTATCACATTAACTCATGTTCCTTAAACTCCTCTCCTCTCCTCTCCTCTCCTCTCCTCTCCTCTCCTCTCCTCTCCTCTCCTCTCCTCTCCTCTCCTCTCCTCTCCTCTCCTCTTCTCTCCTCCTCTCCTCTCTTCCTCTCCACTCCTCCCCTCCTCTCCTTTCCTCCTCTCCTTTCATCCTCTCCTCTCCTCCTCTCCTCTCCTCCTCCTCTCATCCTCTCCTCCTCCTCTCCTTTCCTCCTCTCCTCCTCTCCTCCCCTCCTCTCCTCCTCTCTTCTCCTCCTCCCTTCCTCTCCTCCTCGCCTATCCTCCCTCCGTCACTGATTATACAGTAATGAATGGTCTAGACATGGCTGATCAGGATTAGAGGGACATGCTGAGGTCACCCTGTGTGCGTCTGTCTGTCCACACTGTCCAGTCCAGGAAAGAGAGGGAGAGATCTTTTTTTTTTTGGGGGGGGGGGGGGGGGGGGGGGGGGGGGGGGGCTGTAAAAGGGGGTTGGAGAATGACATTTACCCTATCTCCCCCTCTCCCACTCCCTCCCTATCTCTGCTTCCATCTTTTGACATCTGAACCACATTTCCTCTGTGTTTATTGTCCCTGTTTAGTCCAGGTGTGACCTCGGTCTCAGATGTCAGAGACGATACAGATGTAGGATCTTAATTTGATCACCTTGTTGCAGGATAATGTAGGATCCTAGGATAATGAAGAAAATGTCAAACTTGTAGTGTATTTCAGGTTTTTAAACTGCTTCTGAAATTTTAGACTTGATTTCTCCCCAAAATGTCCATTAATTATAATCCACATAATAATTAATTCCTAGTTCCTGTTGCTGCAGGATTATTTTCCTGCTGTAGAAAACTGGCTCAAATTACGATCCTACATCTGGATTTGTCCATGTCATAGAAGTTGTTGACATAGGTGTGTTTTCCCTCTCTGAGGCTGCCTCCCAAGAGGAACACTTTTAACCAGAGCCCTATAGGACTTCATATTATCAGGTCTGTCCATCCACAGGCTTTACACACACACACACACACACACACACACACACACACACACACACACACACACACACACACACACACACACACACACACACACACACACACACACACACACACACACACACACACACACACACACACACACACACACACACACACACGCACACACACAAAACCACATGGAGCTAATTTCCAATTATTCCCTAAACATTCCATGGCTGGAAGGTCAGTGACCCTATCCCAGGGAATGGCATGATGATGTAGCATATCTAGTAAACACACTGGAAGTGGGTTGGAAAGCAGCCCATGGAGAACAACGAGACTAATCAGGAACACCGTAAGATGGTGAACATCCATATAACTGTTATACCCAAATGATGTAGGGAGTTTTGCCTAGCCACCGTGCTTCTACATCTGCAGTGCTTGCTGTTTGGGAGTTTTAGGCTGGGTTTCTGTACAATCGGCTGATTGTAAAAAGGACTTTATAATTAAATGTGATTGATTGATGTTGGTTGCGGTCCATCCCAATATGTTGTTACTATAGAATCTACTATTTTTGTTACCATAGATATAGAATCTACCAATATGTTGTCACTACAGAATCTACTATTGTTGTTACCATAGATATAGAATCTACCCAATATGTTGTTACTATAGAATCTGTAGTATAGTAGTCCACCACCCACCTCTCACTAGTGGCCCTGGTGGTCAACAGTAGTCCACCACCCACCTCCCCCTAGTGGCCCTAGTGGTCAACAGTAGTCCACCACCCACCTCTCCCTAGTGGTCAACAGTAGTCCACCACCCACCTCCCCCTAGTGGCCCTAGTGGTCAACAGTAGTCCACCACCCACCTCTCCCTAGTGGTCAACAGTAGTCCACCACCCACCTCCCCCTGGTGGCCCTGGTGGTCAACAGTAGTCCACCACCCACCTCCCCCTAGTGGCCCTGGTGGTCAACAGTAGTCCACCACCCACCTCTCCCTAGTGGTCAACAGTAGTCCACCACCCACCTCCCCCTAGTGGTCAACAGTAGTCCACCACCCACCTCCCCCTGGTGGCCCTGGTGGTCAACAGTAGTCCACCACCCTCCTCCCCCTAGTGGTCAACAGTAGTCCACCACCCACCTCCCCCTAGTGGTCAACAGTAGTCCACCACCCACCTCCCCCTAGTGGCCCTGGGGGTCAACAGTAGTCCACCACCCACCTCCCCCTGGTGGCCCTGGTGGTCAACAGTAGTCCACCACCCACCTCCCCCTAGTGGCCCTAGTGGTCAACAGTAGTCCACCACCCACCTCCCCCTAGTGGCCCTAGTGGTCAACAGTAGTCCACCACCCACCTCCCCCTAGTGGTCAACAGTAGTCCACCACCCACCTCCCCCTAGTGGCCCTGGGGGTCAACAGTAGTCCACCACCCACCTCCCCCTGGTGGCCCTGGTGGTCAACAGTAGTCCACCACCCACCTCCCCCTAGTGGCCCTAGTGGTCAACAGTAGTCCACCACCCACCTCCCCCTGGTGGCCCTGGTGGTCAACAGTAGTCCACCACCCACCTCCCCCTAGTGGCCCTAGTGGTCAACAGTAGTCCACCACCCACCTCCCCCTAGTGGCCCTGGTGGTCAACAGTAGTCCACCACCCACCTCCCCCTAGTGGCCCTAGTGGTCAACAGTAGTCTAGTGGCCCTGGTGGTCAACAGTAGTCTAGTGACCCTGGTGGTCAACAGTAGTCCACACCCCACCTCTCACTAGTGGCCCTGAGGGTCAACAGTAGTCCACACCCCACCTCTCGCTAGTGGCCCTGGGGGTCAACAGTAGTCCACCATCCACCTCCCCCTAGTGGCCCTGGGGTTCAACAGTAGTCCACCACCCACCTCCCCCTAGTGGTCAACAGTAGTCCACCACACACCTCCCCTTAGTGGCCCTGGGGGTCAACAGTAGTCCACCACCCACCTCTAACTAGTGGCCCTGGGGGTCAACAGTAGTCCACCATCCACCTCCCCCTAGTGGCCCTGGGGGTCAACAGTAGTCCACCACCCACCTCCCCCTGGTGGCCCTGGGGGTCAACAGTAGTCCACCATCCACCTTCCCTTAGTGGCCCTGGGGGTCAACAGTAGTCCACCACCCACCTCTAACTAGTGGCCCTAGTGGTCAACAGTAGTCCACCATCCACCTCCCCCTAGTGGCCCTAGTGGTCAACAGTAGTCCACCACCCACCTCCCCCTAGTGGCCCTGGTGGTCAACAGTAGTCCACCATCCACCTCCCCCTAGTGACCCTGGTGGTCAACAGTAGTCCACCATCCACCTCCCCCTGGTGGCCCTGGGGGTCAACAGTAGTCCACCACCCACCTCCCCCTAGTGGCCCTGGGGGTCAACAGTAGTCCACCACCCACCTCCCCCTAGTGGCCCTGGGGGTCAACAGTAGTCCACCACCCACCTCCCCCTAGTGGCCCTGGGGGTCAACAGTAGTCCACCACCCACCTCTCCCTAGTGGTCAACAGTAGTCCACCACCCTCCTCCCCCTAGTGGCCCTGGGGGTCAACAGTAGTCCACCACCCACCTCCCCCTAGTGGCCCTAGTGGTCAACAGTAGTCCACCACCCACCTCTCCCTAGTGGTCAACAGTAGTCCACCACCCACCTCCCCCTAGTGGTCAACAGTAGTCCACCACCCACCTCCCCCTAGTGGCCCTGGGGGTCAACAGTAGTCCACCACCCACCTCTCCCTAGTGGTCCTGGGGGTCAACAGTAGTCCACCACCCTCCTCCCCCTAGTGGCCCTGATGGTCAACAGTAGTCCACCACCCACCTCCCCCTAGTGGCCCTAGTGGTCAACAGTAGTCCACCACCCACCTCCCCCTAGTGGCCCTGGGGGTCAACAGTAGTCCACCACCCACCTCCCCCTAGTGGTCAACAGTAGTCCACCACCCACCTCTCCCTAGTGGTCAACAGTAGTCCACCACCCTCCTCCCCCTAGTGGTCCTGGGGGTCAACAGTAGTCCACCACCCACCTCCCCCTAGTGGCCCTGATGGTCAACAGTAGTCCACCACCCACCTCCCCCTAGTGGTCAACAGTAGTCCACCACCCTCCTCCCCCTAGTGGTCAACAGTAGTCCACCACCCACCTCCCCCTAGTGGTCAACAGTAGTCCACCACCCACCTCCCCCTAGTGGTCAACAGTAGTCCACCACCCACCTCCCCCTAGTGGTCAACAGTAGTCCACCACCCTCCTCCCCCTAGTGGTCCTGGGGGTCAACAGTAGTCCACCACCCACCTCCCCCTAGTGGTCAACAGTAGTCCACACCCTCCTCCCCCTAGTGGTCCTGGGGGTCAACAGTAGTCCACCACCCACCTCCCCCTAGTGGCCCTGATGGTCAACAGTAGTCCACCACCCACCTCTCCCTAGTGGTCAACAGTAGTCCACCACCCACCTCCCCCTAGTGGTCAACAGTAGTCCACCACCCACCTCCCCCTAGTGGTCAACAGTAGTCCACCACCCTCCTCCCCCTAGTGGTCCATGGGGGTCAACAGTAGTCCACCACCCACCTCCCCTAGTGGCCCTGGGGGTCAACAGTAGTCCACCACCCACCTCCCC
>NW_024060638.1:0-17500 GCF_016432855.1 Salvelinus namaycush | reverse complement strand
TGTGTGTGCTTTTGGGACCTTTAACAGAATGTGACTGGCAGAACAGGTGTTGTATGTGGAGGATGAGGACTGCAGTAGGTATCTCAGATTGGGGGGAGTGAGGCCTAAGAGGGTTTTATAAATAAGCATCAATCAGTCTATAGAGTGCAGTGCTGTGTCCTGTAAGGAGCATTGGTGGCAAATCTGATGGCCGAATGGTAAAGAACATCTAGCCGCTCGAGAGCACCCTTACCTGCCGATCTATAACTTACGTCTCCGTAATCTAGCATGGGTAGGATGGTCATCTGAATCAGGGTTAGTTTGGCAGCTGGGGTGAAAGAGGAGCGATTACCATAGAGGAAACCAATTCTAGATTTAACTTTAGCCTGCAGCTTTGATATGTGCTGAGAGAAGGACAGTGTACTGTCTAGCCATACTCCCAAATACTTGTATGAGGTGAGTACCTCAAGCTCTAAACCCTCAGCGGTAGTAATCACACCTGTGAGTGGGGGGGGGGGGGGGGGGGGGGGGGGGGTGGGGGGGTTCTTCTTACCGAACTGCATGACCTTTGTTTTGCAGGTGTTCAGAACAAGGTTAAGGGCAGCGACAGCTTGTTGGACACTAAGAAAGCTTTGTTTTACAGCTTTTAACACAAAATGCGGGGAGGGGCCAGCTGAGTATAAGACTGTATCATCTACATATAAATGGATGAGAGTGATTCCCACTGCCTGAGCTATGTTGTTGATGTAAATTGAGAAGCGCATGGGGCCTAGGATTGAGCCTTGGGGTACTCCCTCGGTGACAGGCAGTGGCTGAGACAGCAGATGTTCTGACTTTATACACTGCACTCTTTGAGAGAGGTAGTTAGCAAACCAGGCCAAAGACCCCTCAGAGAAACCATTACCCCTAAAACTGCCTGACTAGTTAATACCAGTCCTGACAACAAGCTGCCTGACTGGTTAATACCTGTCCTTACAACAAGCTGCCTGACTAGTTAATACCAGTCCTGACAACAAGCTGCCTGTCTAGTTAATACCAGTCCTGACAACAAGCTGCCTGTCTAGTTAATACCAGTCCTGACAACAAGCTGCCTGACTAGTTAATACCAGTCCTGACAACAAGCTGCCTGTCTAGTTAATACCAGTCCTGACAACAAGCTGCCTGACTAGTTAATACCAGTCCTGACAACAAGCTGCCTGACTAGTTAAATACATGCCAATACTTTCCAAGTGTATTTCCACATGCATTCCAACATTAAACTACTTGTGTTTTCAATAAGAACTGTCCAACTGTCTTTGAAAGTAGTTGAAACACCCTAAAAAGGGTTTGAATCCAGGTGCTTTCATTATCTCAGCACCAAACCCAGTGGTATCATTCAGTTGACTGTATGCACCGCAAATGACAGTAAAAATGACAGACAAATGACAGACAAATGACGGACAGAGGTAGCTCACCACTAGTCTAGCACATTCATCACTCTCTTTCTTGCCTCCTTCCCTCCTCCTCTCCTCCTCCTCTTCCCCTCCTCCTCCTCTCCCTCCCCTCCTCTCCTCCTCCTCCCCTCCTCCTCCCCTCCTCTCCTCTCCTCCTCCTCCCCTCCTCCTCCCCTCCTCATCTCCTCCTCCTCTCTTCCTCCTCATGTTCCCCTCTTCCTCCTCTCCTCCTTTCCTCCTCTTCCCCTCCTCTCCTCCTCCTCTTCCTCTTGTCCTCTCCTCCTCTTCCCCTCCTCTCCTCCCCTTCCCCCCTCCTCTCCTCCTCCTCCTCCCCTCCTCCTCCTCCTCTTCCTCCCCTCCTCTCCTCCTCTTCCCCTCCTCCTCTCCTCTCCTCCTCCCCTGTCTTCCTCCTCCTCTCTATGTGTGAGTCCCTCCATGTTAATATACTTCTCCATTATTCATTCGTCTCGTCTCCACAGCCTAACCTTCCCCTGAACCTGTGTATATTCTGACTCAGACATATGACTTCTCCCCTTCTCAGCTGGTATTCTGTGTGGGTGACTACATCTACAGTATGCTACAGGCTGCATCACAAATGGCACGCTATCTCCCTATTTGGTGATAGGGGTTAGGGTGCCATTTGGGACGCAGGCTCAGTCCTGTTTGTACGTGTTGTACTCCTGACCCCCTCTAGGTCTTGTGTTTTGTATGTTTAGTTTTCCTCCATCAGTTCTCTCTGTGTACATTTTATGTTTCATCATTCATCCAGGATAGGCAGTATCGCTTCACAGATGTTGGGTAAACCAATTTAAAATGATGTAAAAGAGGGGAGAGAGAGAGGGAGCGAGAGAGAGGAGAGACAGAGAAGGAGCGAGAGATAGAGGAGAGACAGAGAGAGAGAGAGAGAGAGAGAGAGAGAGAGAGAGAGAGAGAGAGAGAGAGAGAGAGAGAGAGAGAGAGAGAGAGAGAGAGAGAGAGAGAGAGAGAGAGAACAGATGAACAGAAGAGCTCCTGCATTTTTCAACATGTTTTTACAAAAAGATAGATTTAGAGTTAGATAAACTTGGATTTTTCGGCAAGGACATATACAGGATACTACCCTCCACAACACTATGTCACCAGGACATATACAGGATACTACCCTCCACAACACTATGTCACCAGGACATATACAGGATACTACCCTCCACAACACTATGTCACCAGGACATATACAGGATACTACCCTCCACAACACTATGTCACCAGGACATATACAGGATACTACCCTCCACAACACTATGTCACCAGGACATATACAGGATACTACCCTCCACAACACTATGTCACCAGGACATATACAGGATACTACCCTCCACAACACTATGTCACCAGGACGTATACAGGATACTACCCTCCACAACACTATGTCACCAGGACATATACAGGATACTACCCTCCACAACACTATGTCACCAGGACATATACAGGATACTACCCTCCACAACACTATGTCACCAGGACGTATACAGGATACTACCCTCCACAACACTATGTCACCAGGACATATACAGGATACTACCCTCCACAACACTATGTCACCAGGACGTATACAGGATACTACCCTCCACAACACTATGTCACCAGGACATATACAGGATACTACCCTCCACAACACTATGTCACCAGGACGTATACAGGATACTACCCTCCACAACACTATGTCACCAGGACGTATACAGGATACTACCCTCCACAACACTATGTCACCAGGACATATACAGGATACTACCCTCCACAACACTATGTCACCAGGACATATACAGGATACTACCCTCCACAACACTATGTCACCAGGACATATACAGGATACTACCCTCCACAACACTATGTCACCAGGACATATACAGGATACTACCCTCCACAACACTATGTCACCAGGACATATACAGGATACTACCCTCCACAACACTATGTCACCAGGACATATACAGGATACTACCCTCCACAACACTATGTCACCAGGACGTATACAGGATACTACCCTCCACAACACTATGTCACCAGGACATATACAGGATACTACCCTCCACAACACTATGTCACCAGGACATATACAGGATACTACCCTCCACAACACTATGTCACCAGGACATATACAGGATACTACCCTCCACAACACTATGTCACCAGGACATATACAGGATACTACCCTCCACAACACTATGTCACCAGGACATATACAGGATACTACCCTCCACAACACTATGTCACCAGGACATATACAGGATACTACCCTCCACAACACTATGTCACCAGGACATATACAGGATACTACCCTCCACAACACTATGTCACCAGGACATATACAGGATACTACCCTCCACAACACTATGTCACCAGGACATATACAGGATACTACCCTCCACAACACTATGTCACCAGGACATATACAGGATACTACCCTCCACAACACTATGTCACCAGGACGTATACAGGATACTACCCTCCACAACACTATGTCACCAGGACATATACAGGATACTACCCTCCACAACACTATGTCACCAGGACATATACAGGATACTACCCTCCACAACACTATGTCACCAGGACGTATACAGGATACTACCCTCCACAACACTATGTCACCAGGACATATACAGGATACTACCCTCCACAACACTATGTCACCAGGACGTATACAGGATACTACCCTCCACAACACTATGTCACCAGGACATATACAGGATACTACCCTCCACAACACTATGTCACCAGGACGTATACAGGATACTACCCTCCACAACACTATGTCACCAGGACGTATACAGGATACTACCCTCCACAACACTATGTCACCAGGACATATACAGGATACTACCCTCCACAACACTATGTCACCAGGACATATACAGGATACTACCCTCCACAACACTATGTCACCAGGACATATACAGGATACTACCCTCCACAACACTATGTCACCAGGACATATACAGGATACTACCCTCCACAACACTATGTCACCAGGACATATACAGGATACTACCCTCCACAACACTATGTCACCAGGACATATACAGGATACTACCCTCCACAACACTATGTCACCAGGACGTATACAGGATACTACCCTCCACAACACTATGTCACCAGGACATATACAGGATACTACCCTCCACAACACTATGTCACCAGGACATATACAGGATACTACCCTCCACAACACTATGTCACCAGGACATATACAGGATACTACCCTCCACAACACTATGTCACCAGGACATATACAGGATACTACCCTCCACAACACTATGTCACCAGGACATATACAGGATACTACCCTCCACAACACTATGTCACCAGGACATATACAGGATACTACCCTCCACAACACTATGTCACCAGGACATATACAGGATACTACCCTCCACAACACTATGTCACCAGGACATATACAGGATATTACCCTCCACAACACTATGTCACCAGGACATATACAGGATACTACCCTCCACAACACTATGTCACCAGGACATATACAGGATACTACCCTCCACAACACTATGTCACCAGGACATATACAGGATACTACCCTCCACAACACTATGTCACCAGGACATATACAGGATACTACCCTCCACAACACTATGTCACCAGGACGTATACAGGATACTACCCTCCACAACACTATGTCACCAGGACGTATACAGGATACTACCCTCCACAACACTATGTCACCAGGACGTATACAGGATACTACCCTCCACAACACTATGTCACCAGGACATATACAGGATACTACCCTCCACAACACTATGTCACCAGGACGTATACAGGATACTACCCTCCACAACACTATGTCACCAGGACATATACAGGATACTACCCTCCACAACACTATGTCACCAGGACATATACAGGATACTACCCTCCACAACACTATGTCACCAGGACATATACAGGATACTACCCTCCACAACACTATGTCACCAGGACATATACAGGATACTACCCTCCACAACACTATGTCACCAGGACGTATACAGGATACTACCCTCCACAACACTATGTCACCAGGACATATACAGGATACTACCCTCCACAACACTATGTCACCAGGACATATACAGGATACTACCCTCCACAACACTATGTCACCAGGACGTATACAGGATACTACCCTCCACAACACTATGTCACCAGGACATATACAGGATATTACCCTCCACAACACTATGTCACCAGGACATATACAGGATACTACCCTCCACAACACTATGTCACCAGGACATATACAGGATACTACCCTCCACAACATAACCTTCACTATGTCACCAGGACATATACAGGATACTACCCTCCACAACACTATGTCACCAGGACATATACAGGATACTACCCTCCACAACACTATGTCACCAGGACGTATACAGGATACTACCCTCCACAACACTATGTCACCAGGACATATACAGGATACTACCCTCCACAACACTATGTCACCAGGACATATACAGGATACTACCCTCCACAACACTATGTCACCAGGACGTATACAGGATACTACCCTCCACAACACTATGTCACCAGGACATATACAGGATACTACCCTCCACAACACTATGTCACCAGGACATATACAGGATACTACCCTCCACAACACTATGTCACCAGGACGTATACAGGATACTACCCTCCACAACACTATGTCACCAGGACATATACAGGATATTACCCTCCACAACACTATGTCACCAGGACATATACAGGATACTACCCTCCACAACACTATGTCACCAGGACATATACAGGATACTACCCTCCACAACATAACCTTCACTATGTCACCAGGACATATACAGGATACTACCCTCCACAACACTATGTCACCAGGACATATACAGGATACTACCCTCCACAACACTATGTCACCAGGACGTATACAGGATACTACCCTCCACAACACTATGTCACCAGGACATATACAGGATACTACCCTCCACAACACTATGTCACCAGGACATATACAGGATACTACCCTCCACAACACTATGTCACCAGGACGTATACAGGATACTACCCTCCACAACACTATGTCACCAGGACATATACAGGATACTACCCTCCACAACACTATGTCACCAGGACATATACAGGATACTACCCTCCACAACACTATGTCACCAGGACGTATACAGGATACTACCCTCCACAACACTATGTCACCAGGACGTATACAGGATACTACCCTCCACAACACTATGTCACCAGGACGTATACAGGATACTACCCTCCACAACATAACCTTCACTATGTCACCAGGACATATACAGGATACTACCCTCCACAACACTATGTCACCAGGACGTATACAGGATACTACCCTCCACAACACTATGTCACCAGGACGTATACAGGATACTACCCTCCACAACACTATGTCACCAGGACATATACAGGATACTACCCTCCACAACACTATGTCACCAGGACATATACAGGATACTACCCTCCACAACACTATGTCACCAGGACATATACAGGATACTACCCTCCACAACACTATGTCACCAGGACGTATACAGGATACTACCCTCCACAACATAACCTTCACTATGTCACCAGGACGTATACAGGATACTACCCTCCACAACACTATGTCACCAGGACATATACAGGATACTACCCTCCACAACACTATGTCACCAGGACATATACAGGATACTACCCTCCACAACACTATGTCACCAGGACATATACAGGATACTACCCTCCACAACACTATGTCACCAGGACATATACAGGATACTACCCTCCACAACACTATGTCACCAGGACATATACAGGATACTACCCTCCACAACACTATGTCACCAGGACATATACAGGATACTACCCTCCACAACACTATGTCACCAGGACATATACAGGATACTACCCTCCACAACACTATGTCACCAGGACATATACAGGATACTACCCTCCACAACACTATGTCACCAGGACATATACAGGATACTACCCTCCACAACATAACCTTCACTATGTCACCAGGACGTATACAGGATACTACCCTCCACAACATAACCTTCACTATGTCACCAGGACGTATACAGGATACTACCCTCCACAACATAACCTTCACTATGTCACCAGGACATATACAGGATACTACCCTCCACAACATAACCTTCACTATGTCACCAGGACATATACAGGATACTACCCTCCACAACATAACCTTCACTATGTCACCAGGACATATACAGGATACTACCCTCCACAACACTATGTCACCAGGACATATACAGGATACTACCCTCCACAACATAACCTTCACTATGTCACCAGGACGTATACAGGATACTACCCTCCACAACACTATGTCACCAGGACATATACAGGATACTACCCTCCACAACATAACCTTCACTATGTCACCAGGACATATACAGGATACTACCCTCCACAACACTATGTCACCAGGACATATACAGGATACTACCCTCCACAACATAACCTTCACTATGTCACCAGGACATATACAGGATACTACCCTCCACAACATAACCTTCACTATGTCACCAGGACGTATACAGGATACTACCCTCCACAACACTATGTCACCAGGACATATACAGGATACTACCCTCCACAACATAACCTTCACTATGTCACCAGGACGTATACAGGATACTACCCTCCACAACACTATGTCACCAGGACGTATACAGGATACTACCCTCCACAACATAACCTTCACTATGTCACCAGGACATATACAGGATACTACCCTCCACAACACTATGTCACCAGGACGTATACAGGATACTACCCTCCACAACACTATGTCACCAGGACATATACAGGATACTACCCTCCACAACACTATGTCACCAGGACATATACAGGATACTACCCTCCACAACATAACCTTCACTATGTCACCAGGACATATACAGGATACTACCCTCCACAACACTATGTCACCAGGACGTATACAGGATACTACCCTCCACAACACTATGTCACCAGGACGTATACAGGATACTACCCTCCACAACATAACCTTCACTATGTCACCAGGACGTATACAGGATACTACCCTCCACAACACTATGTCACCAGGACATATACAGGATACTACCCTCCACAACATAACCTTCACTATGTCACCAGGACGTATACAGGATACTACCCTCCACAACATAACCTTCACTATGTCACCAGGACGTATACAGGATACTACCCTCCACAACATAACCTTCACTATGTCACCAGGACGTATACAGGATACTACCCTCCACAACATAACCTTCACTATGTCACCAGGACATATACAGGATACTACCCTCCACAACATAACCTTCACTATGTCACCAGGACGTATACAGGATACTACCCTTCACAACATAACCTTCACTATGTCACCAGGACATATACAGGATGCTACCCTCCACAACACTATGTCACCAGGACATATACAGGATACTACCCTCCACAACACTATGTCACCAGGACATATACAGGATACTACCCTCCACAACACTATGTCACCAGGACGTATACAGGATACTACCCTCCACAACATAACCTTCACTATGTCACCAGGACGTATACAGGATACTACCCTCCACAACACTATGTCACCAGGACATATACAGGATACTACCCTCCACAACACTATGTCACCAGGACGTATACAGGATACTACCCTCCACAACATAACCTTCACTATGTCACCAGGACGTATACAGGATACTACCCTCCACAACACTATGTCACCAGGACATATACAGGATACTACCCTCCACAACACTATGTCACCAGGACGTATACAGGATACTACCCTCCACAACACTATGTCACCAGGACATATACAGGATACTACCCTCCACAACATAACCTTCACTATGTCACCAGGACATATACAGGATACTACCCTCCACAACACTATGTCACCAGGACATATACAGGATACTACCCTCCACAACACTATGTCACCAGGACATATACAGGATGCTACCCTCCATGAACCTGGAGAAGAGTCCCCTACGCAAGCTGGTCCTGGGGCTCTGCTCACAAACACAAACACACCCCACAGAGCCCCAGGACAGCAGCACAATTAGACCCAACCAAATCATGAGAAAACAAAAAGATAATTACTTGACACATTGGAAAGAGTTAACAGAAAAACTGAGCAAACTAGAATGCTATTTGTCCCAAAACAGAGAGTACACAGTGGCAGAATACCTGACCACTGTGACTGACCCAAACTTAAGGAAAGCTTTGACTATGTACAGACTCAGTGAGCATAGCCTTGCTATTGAGAAAGGCCGCCGTAGGCAGACATGGCTCTCAAGAGAAGACAGGCTATGTGCACACTGCCCACAAAATGAGGTGGAAACTGAGCTGCACTTCCTAACCTCCTGCCAAATGTTTGACCTTATTAGAGACACATATTTCCCTCAGATTACACAGATCCACAAATAATTTGAAAACAAACCCAATTTTGATAAACTCCCATATCTACTGGGTGAAATACCACAGTGTTCCATCACAGCAGCAAGATTTGTGACCTGTTGCCACAAGAAAAGGTCAACCAGTGAAGAACAAACACCATTGTAAATACAACCCATATTTATGTTTATTTATTTTCCTTTTTGTATTTTAACTATTTGCACATCATTGCAACACTGTATATAGACATAATATGACATTTGAAATGTCTTTATTATTTTGGAACTTCTGTGAGTGTAATGTTTACTGTTAATTTTTATTGTTTATTTCACTTTTGTTTATTATCTTCTTCACTTGCATTGGCAATGTTAACACATGTTTCCCATGCCAATAAAGCCCGTAAATTGAATTAAATTAAGAGAGACAGACAGAGACAAACAGACAGAGACAAACAGACAGGGAGAGAGAGGGGGGGGGGGGGATAGAGAAGAGACAGCTGTTCAGAGGCAGTCACAGTGCTCTCACCCGACCTCTTTCTCACCCGACCTCTTTCTCACCCGACCTCTTTCTCACCCGACCTCTTTCTCACCCGACCTCATTCTCACCCGACCTCTTTCTCACCCGACCTCTTTCTCACCCGACCTCTTTCTCACCCGACCTCTTTCTCACCTGACCTCTTTCTCACCCGACCTCCGACCTCTTTCTCACCCGACCTCTTTCTCACCCGACCTCTTTCTCACCCGACCTCTTTCTCACCCGACCTCTTTCTCACCCGACCACATTCTCACCCGACCTCATTCTCACCCGACCTCATTCTCACCCGACCTCTTTCTCAGCCGACCTCTTTCTCACCCAACCTCATTCTCACCCAACCTCATTCTCACCCAACCTCATTCTCAGACAACCTCATTCTCAGACAACCTCATTCTCACCCAACCTCATTCTCAGACAACCTCATTCTCAGACAACCTCATAGGCTAGTCCATTATACCATTATATAGCTGCTGCATCGCTCCATTATCTCAGTACAGTACATTCTCCCCACCCCATTATCTCAGTACAGTACATTCTCCCCACTCCATTATCTCAGTACAGTACATTCTCCCCACTCCATTATCTCAGTACAGTACATTCTCCCCACTCCATTATCTCAGTACAGTACATTCTCCCCACCTCAGTATCTCAGTACAGTACATTCTCCACACCCCATTATCTCAGTACAGTACATTCTCCCCACTCCATTATCTCAGTACAGTACATTCTCCCCACCCCATTATCTGAGTACAGTACATTCTCCACACCCCATTATCTCAGTACAGTACATTCTCCCCACCCCATTCTCTCAGTACAGTACATTCTCCCCACCCCATTATCTCAGTACAGTACATTCTCCCCACCCCATTATCTCAGTACAGTACATTCTCCCCACCCCATTATCTCAGTACAGTACATTCTCCCCACTCCATTATCTCAGTACAGTACATTCTCCCCACCCCATTATCTCAGTACAGTACATTCTCCCCACTCCATTATCTCAGTACAGTACATTCTCCCCACCCCAGTATCTCAGTACAGTACATTCTCCCCACTCCATTATCTCAGTACAGTACATTCTCCACACCCCATTATCTCAGTACAGTACATTCTCCCCACCCCATTATCTCAGTACAGTACATTCTCCCCACTCCATTATCTCAGTACAGTACATTCTCCCCACTCCATTATCTCAGTACAGTACATTCTCCCCACCCCATTATCTCAGTACAGTACATTCTCCCCACTCCATTATCTCAGTACAGTACATTCTCCCCACCCCATTATCTCAGTACAGTACATTCTCCCCACTCCATTATCTCAGTACAGTACATTCTCCCCACCCCATTATCTCAGTACAGTACATTCTCCCCACTCCATTATCTCAGTACAGTACATTCTCCCCACCCCATTATCTCAGTACAGTACATTCTCCCCACCCCATTCTCTCAGTACAGTACATTCTCCCCACTCCATTATCTCAGCACAGTACATTCTCCCCACCCCATTATCTCAGTACAGTACATTCTCCCCACCCCATTATCTCAGTACAGTACATTCTCCCCACTCCATTATCTCAGTACAGTACATTCTCCCCACTCCATTATCTCAGTACAGTACATTCTCCCCACCCCATTATCTCAGTACAGTACATTCTCCCCACCCCATTATCTCAGTACAGTACATTCTCCCCACTCCATTATCTCAGTACAGTACATTCTCCCCACCCCATTATCTCAGTACAGTACATTCTCCCCACCCCATTATCTCAGTACAGTACATTCTCCCCACCTCATTATCTCAGTACAGTACATTCTCCCCACCCCATTATCTCAGTACAGTACATTCTCCCCACTCCATTATCTCAGTACAGTACATTCTCCCCACCCCATTATCTCAGTACAGTACATTCTCCCCACCCCATTATCTCAGTACAGTACATTCTCCCCACTCCATTATCTCAGTACAGTACATTCTCCCCACTCCATTATCTCAGTACAGTACATTCTCCCCACCCCATTATCTCAGTGCTGTACATTCTCCCCACCCCATTATCTCAGTACAGTACATTCTCCCCACTCCATTATCTCAGTACAGTACATTCTCCCCACCCCATTATCTCAGTACAGTACATTCTCCCCACCCCATTCTCTCATCTTCAACCTCTCTCTTTCCCACATCCCCTCAGACAGAGGCACTCTCTTTTCCATGATTGGGTGACGTTATTCATGATGATATGCTTCCACTATGTTTCTATTCTCCCCCTGTCTCTCTCTCTCTGTCTTTCTCTTTCTCCCTGTCTCTCTCTCTCTGTCTTTCTTTTTCTCCCTGTCTCTCTCCCTGTCTCTCTCTCTCTCTCTCTCTCTCTCTCTCTCTCTCTCTCCCAATCTCTCTCGCTCTGTCTCTCGCTGTCTCTCTCTCTCTTTCCCTGTCTCTCTCCCTGTCTCTCTCTCTCTCTCTCTCCCTGTCTCTCTCCCTCTCTCTTCCTCTCTCTCTCTCTCCCTCTCTCTCTCTTCCTCTCTCTCTCTGTCCTCCCTTTTTCCTCCCATGCTCTTCAACATTTTCCTTTGGAATGACTCAGCATAATCTGCTTCTCAGTCATAATGTGCTTGTCAATGCTTGCCCCACTGTCACAAGCAGCAGTGCATCAATGACATCATTATAGTTGTCTCTCTTCTCCCTGCGACAGATTTAAAACTCTCTCCAAAGTGCTGAGTCGCCTGTCTCCTTTTATCACACAGGCAGCTTGTTTGTTTGTTTGTTTGTGTGTGTGTGTGTGTGTGGTGTGTGTGTGGTGTGTGTGTGGTGTGTGTGTGGTGTGTGGTGTGTGGTGTGTGTGTGTGTGTGTGTGTGTGTGGTGTGGTGTGGTGTGTGGTGTGTGTGTGTGTTTTATCACCCGGGAAACAACCGAGCGGTGCCCGCGGCGGCTAGACGGAAACGACTGCCATTAGACGGGCGCCAAGCTAAACGGACACTTTAATGATGTCACGGCGTGCTCGCCGCCCACCACTGACTGATTAGCTGTCACAGAGTTCCACCATCAGCACTATCCCAGAACCCTCAGCTTCATAAAACTAGTCAACCCTCACGATTGATTAAAACTATTTTATTAGTATATTTTGCTACTCCAGAAGAATAGGAATTAGGATCATGGCTTGACAAGGGAAAGTAGTAACATTAACACCTTACTACAGAGTACAGTACTCCCCAAGAACATCTTACTACAGAGTACTGTACTCCTCAAGAACATCTTACTACAGAGTACTGTACTCCTCAATAACATCTTACTACAGAGTACTGTACTCCTCAATAACATCTTACTACAGAGTACTGTACTCCTCAATAACATCTTACTACAGAGTACTGTACTCTCCAGGAACATCTTACTACAGAGTACAGTACTCCCCAAGAACATCTTACTACAGAGTACTGTACTCTCCAAGAACATCTTACTACAGAGTACTGTACTCCTCAAGAACATCTTACTACAGAGTACAGTACTCCCCAGGAACATCTTACTACAGAGTACTGTACTCCCCAATAACATCTTACTACAGAGTACTGTACTCCTCAATAACATCTTACTACAGAGTACAGTACTCCCCAGGAACATCTTACTACAGAGTACTGTACTCCTCAAGAACATCTTACTACAGAGTACTGTACTCCTCAAGAACATCTTACTACAGAGTACTGTACTCCTCAAGAACATCTTACTACAGAGTACTGTACTCCTCAAGAACATCTTACTACAGAGTACTGTACTCCTCAAGAACATCTTACTACAGAGTACTGTACTCTCCAATAACATCTTACTACAGAGTACTGTACTCCTCAATAACATCTTACTACAGAGTACTGTACTCTCCAAGAACATCATACTACAGAGTACAGTACTCCCCAGGAACATCTACTACACAGAGTACTGTACTCTCCAATTAATGTCAGTTTACATAAATTATGTTTCACATTTTGGATTATCAAACGTATCAAAGTAGCGAATGGGTTACCTTCTGTATTTGTGCAAATGAATGGCCTGTGAAAGCTGTTGCTACTGACAGGTGAAGGTTGCTGGCCGAATACTGGCTAACGTGGCTGACTGTTCCAGTCATAGGAATGTTCACAGAGAGGTCATGTCTGACTGTTCCATTCATAGGAATGTTCACAGTGAGGTCATGTCTGACTGTTCCATTCATAGGAATGCTCACAGTGAGGTCATGTCTGACTGTTCCAGTCATAGGAATGTTCACAGTGAGGTCATGTCTGACTGTTCCATTCATAGGAATGCTCACAGTGAGGTCATGTCTGACTGTTCCAGTCATAGGAATTGTTACGCACGCCTCTGAGAAGAGGGAACGCAACTCCCTGCTACAACTCAACTCTCTGAAGTGCAAGAGGTATGGACTGTAGGTGCAAGTAAGGATGACACAAAAGCAGAATTTACCGTTTACTAGGATTTATTTTCATACACGGTAATATGGGGAAAAGGGGCTGGACGGAACCAAAGCAAAGAAAGTAAATATTAAAGTTCCCCCTCTCCTATCTAACTTGCCTACCCACTTAACTTACCTAACTTAGCACCACCTGGTGCCCTAACCAAAATACAGGGGGTGGTCCGCCCAGGTCTTCCCTAGTGTGCCTAGACAGTAAATATACTACGGGTATATGTATGCCCGCGGGCCTCTTGCCTAAGCACTCCCAAAGTGCCTTCTCCTTCCCCCCTGGGAACAAATGAAACAGAGTAATTATTAACGATTTCACAAACACTCACAAACACAGGACATAGCAAAACCGCTACCAACAACAACAGTACATACCACACTTTCTGATACACAACCAACACTATATCACAATCTAATTTTTCTCTCTCTCAATCTCCAAATCTCTACTCCTTATCTCATCTCCTCTCTCTTCTATCTCTGATCTCCAAATCTCTACTCCTTATCTCATCTCCTCTCTTTTCTATCTCTGATCTCCAAATCTCTACTCCTTATCTCATCTCCTCTCTCTTCTATCTCTGATCTCCAAATCTCTACTCCTTATCTCATCTCCTCTCTTTTCTATCTCTGATCTCCAAATCTCTACTCCTTATCTCATCTCCTCTCTCTTCTATCTCTGATCTCCAAATCTCTACTCTCCTCTTCCTGAGCAGAACACTGGCTTTTATCTTCAGGTGGCAATGTTGATTAGTGTCAGCTGCTTCTTGACGAGGGGGCGGGGTCAGCTCCAATCATCAATTAGCCTGGGGTCGACCAATCAGCTGGTTGGGGAGTACTTAAGGAAGCCATCTCCTGAAACACACACACTCAAATACAAAACAGAACACAGAAACTGGGGAACGTAACAGGAATGTTCACAGTGAGGTCATGTCTGACTGTTCCATTCATAGGAATGTTCACAGAGAGGTCATGTCTGTCTGTTCCAGTCATAGGAATGTTCACAGTGAGGTCATGTCTGACTGTTCCATTCATAGGAATGTTCACAGTGAGGTCATGTCTGACTGTTCCAGTCATAGGAATGTTCACAGTGAGGTCATGTCTGACTGTTCCAGTCATAGGAATGTTCACAGTGAGGTCATGTCTGACTGTTCCAGTCATAGGAATGTTCACAGTGAGGTCATGTCTGACTGTTCCAGTCATAGGAATGCTCACAGTGAGGTCATGTCGGACTGTTCCAGTCATAGGAATGTTCACAGTGAGGTCATGTCTGACTGTTCCAGTCATAGGAATGTTCACAGTGAGGTCATGTCTGACTGTTCCATTCATAGGAATGTTCACAGTGAGGTCATGTCTCTCTGTTCCAGTCATAGGAATGTTCACAGTGAGGTCATGTCTGACTGTTCCAGTCATAGGAATGTTCACAGTGAGGTCATGTCTGTCTGTTCCATTCATAGGAATGCTCACAGTGAGGTCATGTCTGACTGTTCCAGTCATAGGAATGTTCACAGTGAGGTCATGTCTGACTGTTCCATTCATAGGAATGTTCACAGTGAGGTCATGTCTGCCTGTTCCAGTCATAGGAATGTTCACAGTGAGGTCATGTCTGACTGTTCCAGTCATAGGAATGTTCACAGTGAGGTCATGTCTGTCTGTTCCAGTCATAGGAATGCTCACAGTGAGGTCATGTCTGACTGTTCCAGTCATAGGAATGTTCACAGTGAGGTCATGTCTGCCTGTTCCAGTCATAGGAATGTTCACAGAGAGGTCATGTCTGTCTGTTCCAGTCATAGGAATGTTCACAGTGAGGTCATGTCTCTCTGTTCCAGTCATAGGAATGTTCACAGTGAGGTCATGTCTGACTGTTCCAGTCATAGGAATGTTCACAGTGAGGTCATGTCGGACTGTTCCATTCATAGGAATGCTCACAGTGAGGTCATGTCTGACTGTTCCATTCATAGGAATGTTCACAGTGAGGTCATGTCTGACTGTTCCAGTCATAGGAATGTTCACAGTGAGGTCATGTCTGACTGTTCCATTCATAGGAATGTTCACAGTGAGGTCATGTCTGTCTGTTCCAGTCATAGGAATGTTCACAGAGAGGTCATGTCTGACTGTTCCAGTCATAGGAATGTTCACAGTGAGGTCATGTCTGTCTGTTCCAGTCATAGGAATGTTCACAGTGAGGTCATGTCTGACTGTTCCATTCATAGGAATGTTCACAGTGAGGTCATGTCTGACTGTTCCAGTCATAGGAATGTTCACAGTGAAGTCATGTCTGACTGTTCCATTCATAGGAATGTTCACAGTGAGGTCATGTCTGACTGTTCCATTCATAGGAATGTTCACAGTGAGGTCATGTCTGTCTGTTCCATTCATAGGAATGTTCACAGTGAGGTCATGTCTGACTGTTCCATTCATAGGAATGCTCACAGTGAGGTCATGTCTGACTGTTCCAGTCATAGGAATGTTCACAGTGAGGTCCATTCATAGGAATGCTCACAGTGAGGTCATGTCTGACTGTTCCAGTCATAGGAATGTTCACAGTGAGGTCATGTCTGACTGTTCCAGTCATAGGAATGTTCACAGTGAGGTCATGTCTGACTGTTCCAGTCATAGGAATGTTCACAGTGAGGTCATGTCTGACTGTTCCAGTCATAGGAATGCTCACAG
>NW_024060637.1:0-22474 GCF_016432855.1 Salvelinus namaycush | reverse complement strand
CCCCCCCCCCCCCCCCCCCCCCCCGCCTGTTGATGTTGCCATGACGTCTGAGATCCTCAGTGGGGGAGGACAGAGCCAGGTGCTGTCATGGCAACAGAGAAACGCTCGGTGTAATGAGTGGTCATCATGGGGAGAAGAGAGGTGGCGCTCTAGTGCTCCAACCTACACCCCACTGGACATTCAACTAAAAGATTTCCCTCTCCAGTTTTCACTCCTATCTTTCTCTGAGACTCTCTCTCACTCTCTCCATCTCAGCCCTTTCCCTCTCCAGTCTTCACTCATTACTCCTATCTTCCTCTGAGACTCACTCTCTCCATCTCAGCCCTTTCCCTCTCCAGTCTTCACTCATTTCTCCTATCTTCCTCTGAGACTCTCTCCATCTCAGCCCTTTCCCTCTCCAGTCTTCACTCATTTCTTCCTCTGAGACTCTCTCTCACTCTCTCCATCTCAGCCCTTTCCCTCTCCAGTCTTCACTCATTTCTCCTATCTTCCTCTGAGACTCTCTCTCACTCTCTCCATCTCAGCCCTTTCCCTCTCCAGTCGTCACTCATTTCCCCTATCTTCCTCTGAGACTCTCTCTCACTCTCTCCATCTCAGCCCTTTCCCTCTCCAGTCTTCACTCATTTCTCCTATCTTCCTCTGAGACTCTCTCTCACTCTCTCCATCTCAGCCCTTTCCCTCTCCGGTCTTCACTCCTATCTTCCTCTGAGACTCTCTCTCCCTCTCTCCATCTCAGCCCTTTCCCTCTCCTCCTTTCTCTCTCTCCTTGGAATGATCCTGGGGAGGGGGGCAGTCTTTGAGTGAACTATGAGACAGAGGGGACGGGGGAAGGGGGTTCAGACTGGGGCTCCTCACACATTCTTAGTTTACAATGACGGCCTAGGAACAGTGGGTTAACTGCCTTGTTCAGGGGCAGAACGACAGATTTTTTACCTTGTCAGCTCAGGGATTTGATCTAGCAACTTTTCGGTTACTAGTCCAACGCTCTAACCACTAGACTAACTGCCGCTCCAGGGCAGGGAAAACGAGCTGGTTGTGGACAAGAGGACAAATTCCCCCTACGGCCAGACTGGAGCAGCCTGACAAACATGGAGCCTAGCTGGGTACAGGGAGGGATGAGGGGTGAGGAGAGGGAGTGAGGGGGTGAGGAGAGGGAGTGAGGGGGTGAGGAGAGGGATGAGGGGTGAGGAGAGGGATGAGGGGTGAGGAGAGGGATGAGGGGTGAGGAGAGGGAGTGAGGGGGTGAGGAGAGGGATGAGGGGTGAGGAGAGGGATGAGGGGTGAGGAGAGGGAGTGAGGGGGTGAGGAGAGGGAGTGAGGGGGTGAGGAGAGGGATGAGGGGTGAGGAGAGGGATGAGGGGGTGATGGAGGGATGAGGGGTGAGGAGAGGAATGAGGGGTGAGGAGAGGGATGAGGGGTGAGGAGAGGGATGAGGGGGTGAGGAGAGGGATGAGGGGTGAGGAGAGGGATTAGGGGTGAGGAGAGGGATGAGGGGTGAGGAGAGGGAGTGAGGGGGTGAGGAGGGGTAAGGATCGAGGGGACGAGGATGTTAGGAGGCCAAGATTTGAGGGTGTTAGGAGAGGAAGTAGGAGTTAGGAGAGGAAGTAGGAGTTAGGAGCTGTAGAGGCAATGGAGAGATGGGATAAGGTTCTGAGTGGAAGGGACTTAATTCTAGAATTAGCAATTGAATTTAAAGAACAAATTACTTTTTTAACATTTGATTTCTTACCCCAGTAAACACAGTCAGTAACACAGCAGTATAACATGTCTTACCCTAGTAAACACACAATAAAACAATTGATTATAATCAATACATTTTTAGAAAGTAAAAGTGACCCAAATGGGGAAGAATGGTGAGCTGTTAGACACAGGGCCAGTAGCACATTACATCATCGCCTCTTCAATCACAGGGCTGCACTGACCCTGTTACCACAGCAACCACCCACCTGTCACCGCAGTAACCACCCACCTGTCACCACAACAACCACCCACCTGTCACCACAACAACCACCCACCTGACACCACAACAACCACCCACCTGACACCACAGTAACCACCCACCTGTCACCACAGCAACCACCCACCTGTCACCACAGCAACCACCCACCTGTCACCACAGCAACCACCCACCTGTCACCACAGCAACCACCCACCTGTCACCACAGCAACCACCCACCTGTCACCACAGCAACCACCCACCTGTCACCACAACAACCACCCACCTGTCACCACAACAACCACCCACCTGTCACCACAACAACCACCCACCTGTCACCACAACAACCACCCACCTGACACACCACTACCTGAGTAAGTTAACACAGAGCACTCGCAGTACAGACGGACTGTTTAACGACTAAAAGGACTGCGATGCGTAGGTTAGAGATACTGTTGTTTCTAAACACCATCTCCAGCGGTCTTTATTACTGTCTTTTGATTGACTTCTGCCGAGCTCGTATTGTAAAGTATGAATATAATAAATGTGAAGACACTATTATTATCTTTATTGGTGGTGTTTCCTGGTCAAACTGCCATTAGGTGATCTTCAGTGCATTTATGAAGGACATCTGAAAATGTCACGGCAATTTTCTAAAGCCAACCCCCATAATAGACAAATAAAAATGTTAGAATTAACATTGTATTGAACATCATTAAACAGTATTAAAACATGATTAAACAGTATTTATTTATTTTTGTAATTAATTTTTTTTACCGTTATTTGACGAGGCAAGTCAGTTAAGAACAAATTCTTATTTTCAATGATGGCCGAGAAACAATGGGTTAACTGCCTTGTTCAGGGGCAGAACGATAGATTTTTACCTTGTCTACTCGGGGATTCCTACTTACAAAGCATGTAAGTTTTCCTACTTACAAAGCATGTAGTGGTCTGTAATTTTTATCATAGGTACACTTCAACTGTGAGAGACGGAATCTAAAACAAAAATCCAGAAAATCACATTGTATGATTTTTAAGTAAATAATTTGCATTTTATTGCATGACATACTGTAAGTATTTGATCACCTACCAACCAGTAAGAATTCCAGCTCTCACAGACCTGTTAGTTTTTCTTTAAGAAGCCCTCCTGTTCTCCACTCATTACCTGTATTAACTGCACTTGTTTGAACTCGTTACCTGTATAAAAGACACCTGTCCACACACTCAATCAAACCGACTCCAACCTCTCCACAATGGCCAAGACCAGAGAGCTGTGTAAGGACATCAGGGATAAAATTGTAGACCTGCACAAGGCTGGGATGGGCTACAGGACAATAGGCAAGCAGCTTGGTGAGAAGGCAACAACTGTTGGCGCAATTATTAGAAAATGGAAGAAGTTCAAGATGACGGTCAATCACCCTCGGTCTGGGGCTCCATGCAGATCTTACCTCGTGGGGCATCAATGATCATGAGGAAGGTGAGGGATCAGCCTAGAACTACACGGCAGGACCTGGTCAATGACCTGAAGAGAGCTGGGACCACAGTCTCAAAGAAAACCATTAGTAACACACTACGCCGTCATGGATTAAAATACTGCAGCGCACGCAAGGTCCCCCTGCTCAAGCCAGCGCATGTCCAGGCCCGTCTGAAGTTTGCCAATGACCATCTGGAGGATCCAGAGGAGGAATGGGAGAAGGTCATGTGGTCTGATGAGACAAAAATAGAGCTTTTTGGTCTAAACTCCACTCGCCGTGTTTGGAGGAAGAAGAAGGATGAGTACAACCCCAAGAACAACATCCCAACCGTGAAGCATGGAGGTGGAAACATCATTCTTTGGGGATGCTTTTCTGCAAAGGGGACAGGACGACTGCACCGTATTGAGGGGAGGATGGATTGGGCCATGTATCGCGAGATCTTGGCCAACAACCTCCTTCCCTCAGTAAGAGCATTGAAGATGGGTCGTGGCTGAGTCTTCCAGCATGACAACGACCCGAAACACACAGCCAGGGCAACTAAGGAGTGGCTCCGTAAGAAGCATCTCAAGGTCCTGGAGTGGCCTAGCCAGTCTCCAGACCTGAACCCAATAGAACATCTTTGGAGGGAGCTGAAAGTCCGTATTGCCCAGCGACAGCCCCGAAACCTGAAGTATCTGGAGAAGGTCTGTATGGAGGAGTGGGCCAAAATCACTGCTGCAGTGTGTGCAAACCTGGTCAAGAACTACAGGAAACGTATTATCTCTGTAATTGCAAACAAAGGTTTTTGTACCAAATATTAAGTTCTGCTTTTCTGATGTATCAAATACTTATGTCATGCAATAAAATGCAAATTAATTACTTAAAAATCATACAATGTGATTTTCTGGATTTTTGTGTTAGAATCCGTCTCTCACAGTTGAAGTGTACCTATGATAAAAATTACAGACCACTAAATGCTTTGTAAGGAAAACCTGCAAAATCGGCAGTGTATCAAATACTTGTTCTCCCCACTGAAAATATCAACGAATTGGCGAGGGCACTAGAACAGTCTGCAGCACCCGGCCTCACCCTACTAGAATCTGAAGTCAAATGTCTACTGTTTGCTGATAATCTGGTGCTTCTGTCCCCAACCAAGGAGAGCCTACAGCATCACCTAGATCTTCTGCACAGATTCTGTCAGACCTGGGCCCTGACAGTGAATCTCAGTAAGACCTGTTACGCTCGTCTGTTGAAGAAGGAGTGGACCAAAGCGCAGCGTGGTAAGTGTTCATGATTATTCTCAAAAAACACTTGAACAAAATAACAAAGAGCAAAACGACAACAAACAGTTCTGTCAGGTGCAGAAACACTAAACAGAAAATAACTACCCACAAAACATAGGTGGGAAAAAGCTACCTAAGTATGGTTCCCAATCAGAGACAACAATAGTCAGCTGTCCCTGATTGAGAACCATACCCGGCCAAAACAAAGAAATACAAAACATAGAAAAAAGAACATAGAATGCCCACCCCAAATCACACCCTGACCAAAACAAAATAGAGACATAAAAAGCTCTCTAAGGTCAGGGCGTGACAAGACCAAAATAATGGTGTTCCAAAAAAGGTCCAGTTGCCAGGACCAGAAACATAAATTCCATCTAGACACCGTTGCCCTTGAGCACACAAAAAACGATACATACCTCGGCCTAAACATCAGAGCCACAGGTAACTTCCACAAAGCTGTGAACGATCTGAGAGACAAGGCACGAAGGGCCATCAAAAGGATCATAAAATTCGACATACCAATTAGGATCTGGCAAAAAATACTTGAATTGGTTATAGAACCCATTGCCCTTTATGGTTGTGAGGTCTGGGGTCTGCTCACCAACCAAGAATTCACAACATGGGAAAAACACCAAATTGAGACTGTGCATGCAGAATTCTGCAACAATATCCTCAGTGTACGACAGAGAGAGAGAGAGACAGAGAGAGAGAGAGACACAGAGACAGAGAGAGACAGAGAGAGAGAGAGAGAGAGAGAGAGAGAGAGAGAGTGTATTTGTACAGTTATACTATACCTCTCCCACACCAGTCTGCAGGATCTTCAGTCCTGTCTCAGACTCCAGAAAGGTCTTCTCAGACACTGACAGAGACAAAACCACAACAAACAGAGCCAACAGTTATCATTCATGAATATCAACATACTATTCTGTCTGAGTCCTATGATCCCTGGTCAAAAGAAATGCACTGGAATATGGAATAGGGAGTAGGGAGTAGGGAATAGGGAATAGGGAATAGGGAGTAGGGAGTAGGGAGTAGGGAGTAGGGAATAGGGAGTAGGGAATAGGGAGTAGGGAATAGGGAGTAGGGACTATGGAATAGGGAATAGGGAGTAGGGACTATGGAATAGGGAATAGGGAGTAGGGAATAGGGAGTAGGGAGTAGGGAATAGGGAGTAGGGAATAGGGAGTAGGGAATAGGGAATAGGGTGACATTTTGGATGCACAGTCTGTGCTGTCAGCTCCTACGAGGCTCAGAGTAAAATGAATTGTGGGTTATATACCACACCTAACTAGAATCACCGAACGAGGACAGAGAAATGTTGACATCAGTACATGTCTCTCTCAACCCAGCCAGACCTAACTTTTACATTCAGCTGGAGTACTGCCACAGACAGACCATGGGAAATAGATCAACAGGAGTACTGCCACAGACAGACCATGGGAAATAGATAAACATGAGTACTGCCACAGACCGACTATGGGATATAGATCAACAGGAGTACTGCCACAGACAGACTATGGGAAATAGATCAACAGGAGTACTGCCACAGACAGACTATGGGAAATAGATCAGCAGGAGTATTGCCACAGACAGACCATGGGAAATAGATAAACATGAGTACTGCCACAGACAGACTATGGGATATAGATCAACAGGAGTACTGCCACAGACAGACTATGGGAAATAGATCAACAGGAGTACTGCCACAGACAGACCATGGGAAATAGATCAACAGGAGTACTGCCACAGACATACTATGGGAAATAGATCAACAGGAGTACTGCCACAGACAGACTATGGGAAATAGATCAACAGGAGTACTGCCACAGACAGACTATGGGAAATAGATCAACAGGAGTACTGCCACAGACAGACTATGGGAAATAGATCAACAGGAGTACTGCCACAGACAGACTATGGGAAATAGATCAACAGGAGTACTGCCACAGACAGACTATGGGAAATAGATCAACAGGAGTACTGCCACAGACAGACTATGGGAAATAGATCAACAGGAGTACTGCCACAGACAGACCATGGGAAATAGATCAACAGGAGTACTGCCACAGACAGACTATGGGAAATAGATCAACAGGAGTACTGCCACAGACAGACTATGGGAAATAGATCAACAGGAGTACTGCCACAGACAGACTATGGGAAATAGATCAACAGGAGTACTGCCACAGACAGACTATGGGAAATAGATCAACAGGAGTACTGCCACAGACAGACTATGGGAAATAGATCAACAGGAGTACTGCCACAGACAGACCATGGGAAATAGATCAACAGGAGTACTGCCACAGACAGACTATGGGAAATAGATCAACAGGAGTACTGCCACAGACAGACTATGGGAAATAGATCAACAGGAGTACTGCCACAGACAGACTATGGGAAATAGATCAACAGGAGTACTGCCACAGACAGACTATGGGAAATAGATAAACAGGAGTACTGCCACAGACAGACTATGGGAAATAGATCAACAGGAGTACTGCCACAGACAGACCATGAGCGAGAAGGCGAGAGGGCGAGAGGGGGAACGAGAGACAGAGAAGGACAGACAGACAGACAGACAGACAGACAGACAGACAGACAGACAGACAGACAGACAGACAGACAGACAGACAGAGACACAGACAGAGACACAGACACAGACAGAGACACAGACAGAGACACAGACACAGACACAGACACAGACAGAGACACAGACAGAGACAGAGACACAGACACAGACAGAGACACAGACACAGACAGAGACAGAGACACAGACAGAGACACAGACAGAGACACAGACACAGACAGAGACACAGACAGAGACACAGACAGAGACAGAGACAGAGACAGAGACAGAGACAGAGACAGAGAGAGACAGAGAGAGACAGAGAGAGACAGTGAGAGGTTCTTTCTCACCAGCCTTCTCAGCCACGTCCTCTGCACTCATATTCTCAGGGTTCTGTCTGATCCTGAACGTCAGGGCTGGACCCACAACACTGGAGCAACATAACAAACAGGGGAACCGTTATTATTGACTTATATACTGCCCCACACAGTCATACAGGCAGATGTATACATCTGGCCCTTCTTCGGACACTGTGTTAACTAACCTCCAAACGAGCTTCAATGCCATACAACACTCCTTCCGTGGCCTCCAACTGCTCTTTAACGCTAGTAAAACTAAATGCATGCTTTTCTACCGATCGCTGCACGCACCCGCTCGCCCGACTAGCATCACTACTCTGGATGGTTCTGACTTAGAATATGTGGACAATTACAAATACCTAGGTGTCTTGCAAGACTGTAAACTCTCCTTCCAGACTCATATTAAACATCTCCAAACCAAAATTAAATCTAGAATCGGCTTCCTATTTCGCAACAAAGCCTCGTTCACTCACGCCGCCAAACATACCCTCGTAAAGCTGACTATCCTACCGACACACGACTTCGGCGATGTCATTTACAAAATAGCCTCCAACACTCTACTCCTCAAGCTGGATGCAGTCTATCACAGTGCCATCTGTTTTGTGACCAAAGCCCCATATACTACCCATCACTGCGACCTGTATGCTCTAGTCGGCTGGCCCTCGCTACATATTTGTCGCCAGACCCACTGGCTCCAGGTCATCTATAAGTCTCTGCTAGGTAAAGCCCCGCCTTATCTCAGCTCACCGGTCACGATATCAACACCCACCCGTAACACGTGCTCCAGCAGGTATATCTCACTGGTCATCCCCAAAGCCAACACCTGCTTTGGCCGCCTTTCCTTCCAGTTCTCTGCTGCCAATGACTGGAACGAATTGCAAAAATCGCTGAAGCTGGAGACTCATATCTCCCTCACTAGCTTTAAACATCAGCTATCTGAGCAGCTCACAGATCACTGCACCTGTACATAGCCCATCTGTAAATAGCCCACCCAATCTACCTACATCATCCCCATATTGTTTTTATTTACTTTTCTGCTCTTTTGCACACCAGTATTTCTACTTGCACATCACCATCTGCTCATCTATCACTCCAGTGTTAATTTGCTAAATTGTAATGACTTCGCTACTATGGCCTATTTATTGCCTTACCTCCTCACGCCATTTGCACACACTGTATATAGACTTTCTTTTTTTTCTATTGTGTTATTGACTGTACGCTTGTTTATTCCATGTGTCACTCTGTGTTGTTGTTTATGTCGCACTGCTTTGCTTTATCTTGACCAGGTCGCAGTTGTAAATGAGAACTTGTTCTCAACTGGCCGACCTGGTTAAATAAAGGTGAAATAAATAAAATTAAAATAAAGACACACACACACGGTGACAGTACCTGATGTTGATGAAGCTGCTGGTAGTCAGGCGAATTCTCTCTGCCAGTAGTTCCAGTAGTTTCACCCCATCATACAGACTGAGAGGACTGGAGAACCACAATGACAACAATGACAACAACAATGTCAACAAAAACAACGACAAGGTGCAATTAAGACATTACATTCATCAACAACCATATGCCCTTAGAGTCTAGACTCAACATTATTATATTAAAACATCCTGCTCTGCAGAGCTAACAATATAATTGACTTATGCAGTGTCATTTAGATATCACTGTATCATTTAGATGTCATAGTATCATTTAGATGTCATAGTATCATTTAGATATCACAGTATCATTTAGATGTTATAGTATCATTTAGATGTCATAGTATCATTTAGATGTCACAGTATCATTTAGATGTCACAGTATCATTTAGATGTCACAGTATCATTTAGATGTCACAGTATATTTTATATATCACAGTATCATTTAGATGTCATAGTATCATTTAGATGGCATAGTATCATTTAGATGTCACAGTATCATTTAGATGTCACAGTATCATTTAGATATCACAGTATCATTTAGATGGCATAGTATCATTTAGATGTCACAGTATCATTTAGATGTCATAGTATCATTTAGATGTCACAGTATCATTTAGATATCACAGTATCATTTAGATGGCATAGTATCATTTAGATGTCACAGTATCATTTAGATGTCACAGTATCATTTAGATGTCACAGTATCATTTAGATATCACAGTATCATTTAGATGGCATAGTATCATTTAGATGTCACAGTATCATTTAGATGTCATAGTATCATTTAGATGTCACAGTATCATTTAGATGTCATAGTATCATTTAGATGTCATAGTACCATTTAGATATCATAGTATCATTTAGATGTCATAGTACCATTTAGATATCATAGTATCATTTAGATATCACAGTACCATTTAGATGTCACAGTATCATTTAGATATCACAGTATCATTTAGATGTCACAGTATCATTTAGATATCACAGTATCATTTAGATATCACAGTATCATTTAGATATCACAGTATCATTTAGATGTCACAGTATCATTTAGATATCACAGTATCATTTAGATATCACAGTATCATTTAGATATCACAGTATCATTTAGATATCACAGTATCATTTAGAAGTCATAGTATCATTTAGATATCACAGTATCATTTAGATGTTATAGTATCATTTAGATATCACAGTATCATTTAGATATCACAGTATCATTTAGAAGTCATAGTATCATTTAGATATCACAGTATCATTTAGATGTTATAGTATCATTTAGATATCACAGTATCATTTAGATGTGTAAAAAAAAAGCCAAGTATCAGTAATAAGGACTAAGGTACGAATCCTAACTTTGCAGCCAGTATTAGGGACTACGGTCTGAATCTTAACTTGACAACCTGTATTAGGGACAAAGGTCAAAATCCTAACTTGACAGCCTGTATTAGGGACCAAGGTATAAATCCTAACTTGACAGCCTGTATTAGGGACTACGGTCTGAATCCTAACTTGAGTGTGTGTATAAGAGATCCACACAGTAAGTTACCAGAACTGACCTCTGGTTGGTGACGATGTATCCGTACTCCTCCCTGGCTGCTGTTCCCCCCTCAGCAGCTGGTAGCCCTGCTGGGACATTGGCGCTTTTCACCTTCCCTTTCACATCCTCCACAGAGACAGAGGAGTCCTTGGCCGTCACACTGACCCCTATAGGTGCTTTGAGGGTGGGACTAGTGGCAGCAGGGGCCAGGGTAGGGGCCACATCAGCTACCGAGGTAGAGGAGGGAGAGGGGACAGGGACGGGAGCATTCTCTCCCTTGTTGGACACGGTGTCACTGCTTTTAAGCATCTGCTGTTTCTGTGTAGAGGACACCCAGAGACACCAAGAGACAGGACAATGACCATGATAGCAACATTATAATACATCATATTATAAATGTCATGCAATACCACTTAGTATTGTATTTCTGCACTATCTGATCTGAACATACCTCCTTCGGTGTGATCGGATCATTGGTAAATGGATCTGAAAAGAAGAGAATAAAAAGAGCATTACAATGATTTACAGGAAATGACTAATGTGTAATTCATTCATTATTCATTGATACTGAATGACTACGCGCCCTTCTGTGTGCAGACAGATGTACCGAGCTGGCCTTGTTAAGCATCCACCATAGTTTTTAAGAACTGTGCTGAAAGGGACTGATCCACCATCGTTTTAAGAACTGTGCTGAAAGGGACTGATCCACCATAGTTTTTAGAACTGTGCTGAAAGGGACTGATCCACCATAGTTTTTAGAACTGTGCTGAAAGGGACTGATCCACCATAGTTTTAAGAACTGTGCTGAAAGGGACTGATCCACCATAGTTTTAAGAACTGTGCTGAAAGGGACTGATCCACCATAGTTTTAAGAACTGTGCTGAAAGGGATTGATCCACCATCCTGTCTGCTCACGAGAACAGGATGGTCCAACAAGGCAGGAAAAGACTAATATGAGAAGAGAATATCCTAGCCAGAAGTCAGATCAGAACAATGGTCCTCAGCCTGCATCAGCTGCAGCACCACGGACAGACAGACAGACAGACAGACAGACAGACAGACAGACAGGCAGGCAGGCAGGCAGGCAGGCAGGCAGGCAGGCAGGCAGGCAGGCAGGCAGGCAGGCAGGCAGACAGACAGACAGACAGACAGACAGACAGACAGACAGGCAGGCAGGCAGGCAGGCAGGCAGGCAGGCAGGCAGACAGACAGACAGACAGACAGACAGACAGACAGACAGACAGACAGACAGACAGACAGACAGGAGGTCTGTAGTACCTGCGTTCTCCTGGTCCTCAGCCTTCATCAGTTGCAGCACCACGGCCAGTCTGTAGAGCTGCTGGGGGGTCAGGTCTCTGGGATCAACACCGTACATCTCCAGGGTCTCCACCATACGCTGTAGGATAGACTCTACACAGACAGACACACAGAAATGACAGGTTAGTCATAGTAGACTGTAGTAAACCTTCAGGACCAGGTTAGTCATAGTAGACTGTAGCAAAATGTCAGGACCAAGTTAGTAATAGTAGACTGTAGTAAACCTTCAGGACCAAGTTAGTCATAGTAGACTGTAGCAAAATGTCAGGACCAAGTTAGTCATAGTAGACTGTAGCAAAATGTCAGGACCAAGTTAGTAATAGTAGACTGTAGCAAAATGTCAGGACCAAGTTAGTCATAGTAGACTGTAGCAAAATGTCAGGACCAAGTTAGTCATAGTAGACTGTAGCAAAATGTCAGGACCAAGTTAGTCATAGTAGACTGTAGCAAAATGTCAGGACCAAGTTAGTAATAGTAGACTGTAGCAAAATGTCAGGACCAAGTTAGTAATAGTAGACTGTAGCAAAATGTCAGGACCAAGTTAGTCATAGTAGACTGTAGTAAACCTTCAGGACCAAGTTAGTCATAGTAGACTGTAGTAAACCTTCAGGACCAGGTTAGTAATAGTAGACTGTAGTAAACCTTCAGGACCAAGTTAGTAATAGTAGACTGTAGCAAAATGTCAGGACCAAGTTAGTCATAGTAGACTGTAGTAAACCTTCAGGACCAGGTTAGTCAGAAGAGATAGCATGGCCAGGTTAGTCAGAAGAGATAGCATGGCCAGGTTAGTCAGAAGAGATAGCAAGGCCAGGTTAGTCAGAAGAGATAGCAAGACCAGGTTAGTCAGAAGAGATAGCATGGCCAGGTTAGTCAGAAGAGATAGCATGGCCAGGTTAGTCAGAAGAGATAGCAAGGCCAGGTTAGTCAGAAGAGATAGCAAGACCAGGTTAGTCAGAAGAGATAGCATGGGCGGGTTAGTCAGAAGAGATAGCATGGCCGGGTTAGTCAGAAGAGATAGCATGGCCGGGTTGTTCAGAAGAGATAGCATGGCCAGGTTAGTCAGAAGAGATAGCAAGGCCAGGTTGTTCAGAAGAGATAGCATGGTATTGTTGACATTGAGTATGACATTGTTGCCGCCCGTGCCATTGAACGCAAGGGAAGTCAGCGAGCATTTGGCTTCCTTGATAATTTTTTTAATACAATAATAGCCTTTCAGCGTTGAGCTAAACTGAGTGAACTCAGCTGTGAATGGTCCTAGCGGACCAAAAAAGCGTCAAGGGGAAGCCATTTTGGATTTGGCTTCAAACCAATCACATCACATCAAAAGCAGAAAATAAACTTGACTTGTTGCATCTCGTTGTGTTGTTGTCCTCCGGTGGCTAGCTAGCTAAAATCATCCCTTTCCTAAATTAGCAATAGATGGAGATTGGGATTTGGACTTGAGGTTTTACTAAATCATCCGTACTGGCCAATGATTACAACGGCAAATCCAACCATAAATTCATACATTGTTGTGCCCCTGACCTGAGAGGAAGGAAGTGCAATATGTAGCTAGATGTAGTATGCTAATGTTAACTAGCTGGCTCATTGTTGCCCATGAATGGAAGTTAGGCTAGCGAGCAAGCATTTTAGCCAGGTAGCCTAGGACAACAACAAATAAAAACGTGTACTGTATGACAGAGTCATCGACCGTTTAGACAACATGAACAAGATGGGGATGTCAGTGGTGTTTCTCTACAAGTAGAGACAGCATGTTTTTTTTTTACTTGCACACGTGCACACACACACACACACACACACACACACACACACACACACACACACACACACACACACACACACACACACACACACACACACACACACACACACACACACACACACACACACACACACACACAAATTAGTACCATGGACAGCCACATCATATTTGGCTTACATTGAGTGGACTAAATCGTTTTTGGTATCTTTTAGTTGTCACTGTATTAGACTAAGCAGAGGTGATTTGATGAAGTTGAAATGGTGCTGGACTAGTGGAGGAAGCTCCTGTTTTCTTTGGGACTTGCGGTAACTCTCTGTGGTTCTAAATCAGTAGATGTTGAAATGGTGCTGGACTAGTGGAGGAAGCTCCTGTTTTCTTTGGGACTAGCGGTAACTCTCTGTGGTCCTAAATCAGTAGATGTTGAAATGGTGCTGGACTAGTGGAGGAAGCTCCTGTTTTCTTTGGGACTTGCGGTAACTCTCTGTGGTTCTAAATCAGTAGATGTTGAAATGGTGCTGGACTAGTGGAGGAAGCTCCTGTTTTCTTTGGGACTTGCGGTAACTCTCTGTGGTTCTAAATCAGTAGATGTTGAAATGGTGCTGGACTAGTGGAGGAAGCTCCTGTTTTCTTTGGGACTTGCGGTAACTCTCTGTGGTCCTAAATCAGTAGATGTTTAGTCGTCCGAAAACGTCAGAAACATTAACTTGATTGACCATGCTGTAGGTCATGTAACTGTATGTTCCATGCAATATGCTTTGTGGACTTCACTGGACAGAGGTTCCTCTCCGGTTTTGTGATGAAACAAACATGTGGTTGAATTTAGGCCTATAAATCACGGTGTCAAGACATATGAACTAACAGGTTATAGAGCAAACAACGCAATTATCACAACACATAGGTTGTAATATGGCCATTTTTTCCACTGGCTTGGCTTCCCCAGTGAATTTACACACACCCTGCTACCGAACCTAGTTTGTTTTAATTAATTAATTAAATTAGTTAATTAACACTGCTAGTTAAGGTACTACAGCAGTTCTACTATCTCACCATCCAGCCCAGCCAGAGAGCTGTAGTCCTGGGAAACCTTCTTCTTCTGTTGCTGCTGCTGTAACTGCATCTTCTGCTGTCGTAGCTGTTGCCTGGCCGTATCCTGCTCTGTCACACTGTAGTCCTCCACATAGTCCAGAGGCAGTTCCAGGTTCTCGTAGTAGGGTGAGGCCGGAAGTGCCGCTGCCCCCCTGTGGCGGAACGAGGGCTGTGCAGGGGAAGAGGACAGATAGAGAGAGATGACGTCCTGCAGCAGCTGACGGTCTCTCTCTCTCTGTTTGGCATGTTGGGATCTAGAGGAGGGGCGGGGCCCTGGGTAGACTCTTCCTCCCTGGTGGAGGGAGCGCTCCATATCCTGGTATCTGTGCTGTAAAACACAGAGAGAGAAAAACACACATGTTTTACGGATGAGGACACATGTTTTATTGTGTGTGTGTGTGTGTGTGTGTGGTGTGTGTGTGTGTGTGTGTGTGTGTGTGTGTGTGTGTGTGTGGTGTGTGTGTGTGGTGTGTGTGTGTGTGTGGTGTGTGTGTGTGTGGTGTGTGTGTGTGTGTGTGTGTGTGTGTGTGTGTGTGTGTGTGTGTGTGTGTGTGTGTGTGTGTGTGTGTGTGTGTGTGTGCACCAGTTTTCCTATATTATCAGGACCCCAATGTCCTCACATTTCACCTTAATGTCCTGACAAGGTAGGAAAACAAGAACTGTTTAGAAAAGGTCCAGAATATCTTCTATTGCTATTTTAGGCTTAAGGTTTAGGTTTAGGGTTTTGGGGTTAAGGTTAAGGTTAAAGATTAGGGTTAGGGTTTTGAGGTTAATGTTAAGGGTTAGGGTTTTGGGGTTAAGGTTAAGGGTTAGGGTTAGGGTTTTGAGGTTAAGGTTAAGGGTTAGGGTTTTGAGGTTAAGGTTAAGGTTAAGGGTTAGGGTTAGGGTTTTGAGGTTAAGGTTAAGGTTAAGGTTAAGGGTTAGGGTTAGGGTTTTGAGGTTAATGTTAAGGGTTAGGGTTTTGGGGTTAAGGTTAAGGGTTAGGGTTAGGGTTTTGAGGTTAAGGTTAAGGGTTAGGGTTTTGAGGTTAAGGTTAAGGTTAAGGGTTAGGGTTAGGGTTTTGAGGTTAAGGTTAAGGGTTAGGGTTTTGGGGTTAAGGGTTAGGGAAAATATGATTTTTAATGGTGAAAATATTTGTCCTGACATTTCATGAAAACACAGCTGTGTGTGTCTGTGTGTGTGTCTGTGTGTACGTGTTAATGGGCATGGCTTACTGTACCTGTTGATAAGTATAGGGGTCCATGGGAGAGGTCTGCATGCGGAGGGGGAACTGGGGATGGTCTACTATCATGTAGTCCTGGTGGCTGTCAGCCTGACTGGGGTATGCTCCCTGATTGGAGGAGCTGCTGGGGTATCTGCCCTGATTGGAGGAGCTGCTGGGGTATCCTCCCTGATTGGAAGAGCTGCTGGGGTATCCTCCCTGATTGGAGGAGCTGCTGGGGTATCCTCCCTGATTGGAAGAGCTGCTGGGGTATCCTCCCTGATTGGAAGAGCTGCTGGGGTATCCGCCCTGATTGGAGGGGCTCTGCTTGGGTCTGAGAGGAAGGACAAGGAAGATGATTATGTATATTTTGGGCAGTTCTAAGCATAATATTACATGTCTACTCTACTAACTTTCTTTCTGTCATTAGTTTTATTTGACAGGAACAATAAACATTGACCCATTTTGTGAATATGCTAGATTTAGCCAGCCGGCTACTTTTCATCTGGGCAAATACAACTACACAGAGGCACGATAAGATGTTAGATAGATGAGAGGAAAAGGCCCATACTTGTCTAACTCCACTGTTAGATTCTGTAAATGTGTACTGATCCTTACTGTGAGGAAGAGGTCTTGGAGGGTCTCGGGGTGTGAGGAACTCTGCTCAGCTCTTTCGTAACAATGTACTGGGTGATGTCATCTTGCCAGGACAAACCTACACACCAAACACACAGACCATTTATATTTTATAATGATGTCCACAAAATGTTGGTATTTTGGTATTTTTATTAGGATCCTCATTAGCTGTTGCTATAGCAGCAGCTACTCTTCCTGGGGTCCACACAAAACATGAAACATAATACAGAACATCAATTGACAAGAACAGCTCAAGGACAGAACTACATACACGTAGTCTAACATACACACCAACTATCAAATAGGGGAGAGGCATGGTGCCGTGAGGTGTTGCTTTATCTGTTTTTTGAAACCAGGTTTGCTGTTTATTTGAGCAATATAAGACGGAACGTATTTCCATGCAATAATGGCTCTATATAATACTGTACGCTTTCTTGAATTTGATCTGGATTTGGGGACTGTGAAAAGACCCCTGGTGGCATGTCTGGTGGGGTAAGTGTGTGTGTCAGAGCTGTGTGTAAGTTGACTATTCAAAAAATGTGGGATTTTCAACACATTGTTTCTTATAAAAAAATAAGTGATGCAGTCAGTCTCTCCTAAACTCTTAGCCAAGAGAGACTGGCTGCATAGTATTTATATCATTAGCCCTCTGATTACAGTGAAGAGCAAGACGTACCGCTCTGTTCTGGGCCAGCTGCAGCTTAACTAGGTCTTTACTTGCAGCACTCGACCACACGACTGGACAATAATCAAGATTAGACAAAACTAGAGCCTGCAGGACTTGCTTTGTGGAGTGTGGTGTCAAAAAAGCAGAGCATCTCTTTATCACAGACAGACCTTTCCCCATCTTTGGGGCGGCAGGGTAGCCTAGTGGTTAGAGTGTTGGTCTAGTAACTGAAAGGTTGCAAGTTCAAATCCCCGAGCTGACAAGGTACAAATCTGTCGTTCTGCCCCTGAACAAGGCAGTTAACTCACTGTTCCTAGGCCGTCATTGTAAATAAGAATTTGTTCTTAACTGACTTGTCCAATTTGTAAGTCGCTCTGGATAAGAGCGTCTGCTAAATGACTTAAATGTATGTAAATGTAAATCTTTACAACCACTGAATCCATATATTTTGACCATGACAGTTTACAATCTAAGGTAACGCCATGTAATTTAGTCCCCTCAACTTGTTCAACAGTCACACCATTCATTACCAGATTCAGCTGAGGTCTAGAACTTAGGGAATGATTTGTACCAAATACAATGCTCTTAGTTTTAGAGATATTCAGGACCAGTTTATTACTGGCCACCCAGTCCCAAACAGACTGCAACTCTTTGTTAAGGGTTTCAGTGACTTCATTATCTGTGGTTGTTGAGGCGTTTATGGTTGAATCATCAGCATACATGGACAATAATGCTTTGTTTAATGCCAGTGGCAGGTCATTGGTAAAAATAGAGTAGAGGGCCTAGAGAGCTGCCCTGCGGTACACCACACTTTACATGTTTGACATTAGACAAGCTCCATTAAAGAAAACCCTTTGAGTTATATTAGTTAGAGAGCTCTGAATCCACAATATGTTTGAAAAGCCATAACACATACACTATCGGTCAAAAGTTTTAGAACACCTACTCATTCAAGGGTTTTTCTTTATTTTTTTGACTATTTTCTACATTGTAGAATAATAGTGAAGACATCAGAACTATGATATAACACATATACAATTAGGTAGAAACCAAAAAAGTGTTAAACAAATCAAAATATATTTTATATTTGAGATTCTTCAAATCAAATCAAACTTAATTTGCGCCGAATACAACAAGTGTAGACCTTACCATGAAATGCTTACTTACAAGCCCTTAACCAACAGTGCAGTTTTAAGAAAGAGGTAAGAAAATATTTACCAAATAAAATAAAGTAAAAAATTCTAAAAAGTAACACAATCAAATAAAGAGGTTATATATTATTATATCGTTATATCGTTACATCGTTACCGATAACGAGTCAATGTGCGGGGGTACAGGATAGAGGTAAAATGTACAGGGGTGAAGGGGTGAAGTGACTGTGCATAGATAATAAACAGCGAGTAGCAGCAGTGTACAAAAAGAGAGGGGTGTGTGATTTAGAGTATTGACTCACCCTGCAGTGTGTTATCGTGTTGACTCACCCTGCAGTGTGTTAGTATGTTGACTCACCCTGCAGTGTGTTAGAGTGTTGACTCACCCTGCAGTGTGTTATAGTGTTGACTCATCCTGCAGTGTGTTAGTATGTTGACTCACCCTGCAGTGTGTTAGTATGTTGACTCACCCTGCAGTGTGTTAGAGTGTTGACTCACCCTGCAGTGTGTTAGAGTGTTGACTCACCCTGCAGTGTGTTAGAGTGTTGACTCACCCTGCAGTGTGTTAGAGTGTTGACTCACCCTGCAGTGTGTTAATATGTTGACTCACCCTGCAGTGTGTTAGTATGTTGACTCACCCTGCAGTGTGTTAGTATGTTGACTCACCCTGCAGTGTGTTAGTATGTTGACTCACCCTGCAGTGTGTTAGTATGTTGACTCATCCTGCAGTGTGTTAGTATGTTGACTCACCCTGCAGTGTGTTAGAGTGTTGACTCACCCTGCAGTGTGTTAGTATGTTGACTCACCCTGCAGTGTGTTAGTATGTTGACTCACCCTGCAGTGTGTTAAAATGTTGACTCACCCTGCAGTGTGTTAGAGTGTTGACTCACCCTGCAGTGTGTTAATATGTTGACTCACCCTGCAGTGTGTTAGTATGTTGACTCACCCTGCAGTGTGTTAGTATGTTGACTCATCCTGCAGTGTGTTAGTATGTTGACTCACCCTGCAGTGTGTTAGTATGTTGACTCACCCTGCAGTGTGTTAGTATGTTGACTCATCCTGCAGTGTGTTAGTATGTTGACTCACCCTGCAGTGTGTTAATATGTTGACTCACCCTGCAGTGTGTTAGTGTGTTGACTCATCCTGCAGTGTTAGTATGTTGGCTCACCCTGCAGTGTGTTAGTATGTTGACTCACCCTGCAGTGTGTTAATATGTTGACTCACCCTGCAGTGTGTTAATATGTTGACTCATCCTGCAGTGTGTTAGTATGTTGACTCACCCTGCAGTGTGTTAGTATGTTGACTCACCCTGCAGTGTGTTAGTATGTTGACTCACCCTGCAGTGTGTTAGTATGTTGACTCACCCTGCAGTGTGTTAGTATGTTGACTCACCCTGCAGAGTGTTAGTATGTTGACTCACCCTGCAGTGTGTTAGTATGTTGACTCACCCTGCAGTGTGTTAATATGTTGACTCACCCTGCAGTGTGTTGTTGTGTTGACTCACCCTGCAGTGTGTTAGTATGTTGACTCACCCTGCAGTGTGTTAGTATGTTGACTCACCCTGCAGTGTGTTAGTATGTTGACTCACCCTGCAGTGTGTTAGTATGTTGACTCACCCCGCAGTGTGTTAGTATGTTGACTCACCCTGCAGTGTGTTAGTATGTTGACTCACCCTGCAGTGTGTTAGTATGTTGACTCACCCTGCAGTGTGTTAAAATGTTGACTCATCCTGCAGTGTGTTAGTATGTTGACTCACCCCGCAGTGTGTTATTATGTTGACTCACCCTGCAGTGTGTTAGTATGTTGACTCACCCTGCAGTGTGTTAGTATGTTGACTCACCCTGCAGTGTGTTAGTATGTTGACTCACCCTGCAGTGTGTTAGTATGTTGACTCACCCTGCAGTGTTAATATGTTGACTCACCCTGCAGTGTGTTAATATGTTGACTCACCCTGCAGTGTGTTAGAGTGTTGACTCACCCTGCAGTGTGTTATAGTGTTGACTCACCCTGCAGTGTGTTATAGTGTTGACTCACCCTGCAGTGTTAGTATGTTGACTCACCCTGCAGTTTGTTAATATGTTGACTTATCCTGCAGTGTGTTAGAGTGTTGACTCACCCTGCAGTGTGTTGTCGTGTTGACTCACCCTGCAGTGTGTTAGTATGTTGACTCATCCTGCAGTGTGTTAGTATGTTGACTCACCCTGCAGTGTGTTAGTATGTTGACTCAGCCTGCAGTGTGTTAATATGTTGACTCACCCTGCAGTGTGTTAATATGTTGACTCACCCTGCAGTGTGTTGTCGTGTTGACTCACCCTGCAGTGTGTTAGTATGTTGACTCACCCTGCAGTGTGTTAGTATGTTGACTCACCCTGCAGTGTGTTAGTATGTTGATTCACCCTGCAGTGTGTTAGTATGTTGACTCACCCCGCAGTGTGTTAGTATGTTGACTCATCCTGCAGTGTGTTAGTATGTTGACTCACCCTGCAGTGTGTTAATATGTTGACTCATCCTGCAGTGTGTTAATATGTTGACTCACCCTGCAGTGTGTTAGTGTGTTGACTCATCCTGCAGTGTTAGTATGTTGGCTCACCCTGCAGTGTGTTAGTATGTTGACTCACCCTGCAGTGTGTTAATATGTTGACTCACCCTGCAGTGTGTTAATATGTTGAGTCATCCTGCAGTGTGTTAGTATGTTGACTCACCCTGCAGTGTGTTAGTATGTTGACTCACCCTGCAGTGTGTTAGTATGTTGACTCACCCTGCAGTGTGTTAGTATGTTGACTCACCCTGCAGTGTGTTAGTATGTTGACTCACCCTGCAGTGTGTTAGTATGTTGACTCACCCTGCAGTGTGTTAGTATGTTGACTCACCCTGCAGTGTGTTAGTATGTTGACTCACCCTGCAGTGTGTTAATATGTTGACTCACCCTGCAGTGTGTTGTTGTGTTGACTCACCCTGCAGTGTGTTAGTATGTTGACTCACCCTGCAGTGTGTTAGTATGTTGACTCACCCTGCAGTGTGTTAGTATGTTGACTCACCCCGCAGTGTGTTAGTATGTTGACTCACCCTGCAGTGTGTTAGTATGTTGACTCACCCTGCAGTGTGTTAGTATGTTGACTCATCCTGCAGTGTGTTAGTATGTTGACTCATCCTGCAGTGTGTTAAAATGTTGACTCATCCTGCAGTGTGTTAGTATGTTGACTCACCCCGCAGTGTGTTATTATGTTGACTCACCCTGCAGTGTGTTAGTATGTTGACTCACCCTGCAGTGTGTTAGTATGTTGACTCACCCTGCAGTGTGTTATAGTGTTGACTCACCCTGCAGTGTTAGTATGTTGACTCACCCTGCAGTTTGTTAATATGTTGACTTATCCTGCAGTGTGTTAGAGTGTTGACTCACCCTGCAGTGTGTTGTCGTGTTGACTCACCCTGCAGTGTGTTAGAGTGTTGACTCACCCTGCAGTGTGTTAATATGTTGACTCACCCTGCAGTGTGTTAGAGTGTTGACTCACCCTGCAGTGTGTTAGTATGTTGACTCACCCTGCAGTGTGTTAGTATGTTGACTCATCCTGCAGTGTGTTAGTATGTTGACTCACCCTGCAGTGTGTTAGTATGTTGACTCAGCCTGCAGTGTGTTAATATGTTGACTCACCCTGCAGTGTGTTAATATGTTGACTCACCCTGCAGTGTGTTGTCGTGTTGACTCACCCTGCAGTGTGTTAGTATGTTGACTCACCCTGCAGTGTGTTATAGTGTTGACTCACCCTGCAGTGTGTTAGTATGTTGATTCACCCTGCAGTGTGTTAGTATGTTGACTCACCCCGCAGTGTGTTAGTATGTTGACTCACCCTGCAGTGTGTTAGTATGTTGACTCACCCTGCAGTGTAGTATGTTGACTCACCCTGCAGTGTGTTAGTATGTTGACTCACCCCGCAGTGTGTTAGTATGTTGACTCACCCTGCAGTGTGTTAGTATGTTGACTCACCCTGCAGTGTGTAGTATGTTGACTCATCCTGCAGTGTGTTAGTATGTTGACTCACCCTGCAGTGTGTTAGTATGTTGATCTCTGAGTCAGTGGTGTTGTTAGTATGT